>NC_092387.1:5688418-5719792 GCF_030028105.1 Mobula birostris | reverse complement strand
GAGTGACTGACAGAGTGATGGAGAGGGTGTGGAGTTTAGGACAGAGTGACTGACAGAGTGATGGAGAGGGTGTGGAGTTTAGGACTGTGTGACTGACAGCGTGATGGAGAGGGTGGGGGACATGACTGTGTGACTGACAGGGTGATGGAGAGCGTGTAGGGTTTACGACAGTGTTACAGAGTGATGGAGAGGGTGTGGGGTTTATGGTAGTGTGACTGACAGGGTGATGGGGAGGGTGTGGGGTATAAGAGTGTGAGTGACAGAGTGATGGAGAGGATGTGGTGTTTATGGCAGTGTGACTGACAGAGTGATGGAGAGTTGTTGGTGTTTACGACAGTGTGACTGACAGAATGATGGAGAGGGTGTGGAGTTAAGGACAGTGTGACTGACAGAGTGAGGAAGAGGGTGTGGGATTTGCGACAGTGTGACTGACAGAGTAATTCAGTGGGTATGGGTTTTATGACAGTGTGACTGACAGAGTGAGGGAGAGGGTGTGGGGTTTACGACAGTGTGTCTGACAGAGTGAGGGAGAGAGTCTGGGGTTTATGACAGTGTGACTGACAGAGTGATGGAGAGGGTGGGGGACATGACTGTGTGACTGACAGGGTGGTGGAGAGGGTGTAGGGTTTACGACAGTGTTACAGAGTGATGGAGAGGGTGTGGGGTTTACGGTAGTGTGACTGACAGGGTGATGGGGAGGGTGTGGGGTTTAAGAGTGTGAGTGACAGAGTGATGGAGAGGATGTGGTGTTTATGGCAGTGTGACTGACAGAGTGATGGAGAGTTGTTGGTGTTTACGACAGTGTGACTGACAGAATGATGGAGAGGGTGTGGAGTTAAGGACAGTGTGACTGACAGAGTGAGGAAGAGGGTGTGGGATTTGCGACAGTGTGACTGACAGAGTAATTCAGTGGGTATGGGTTTTATGACAGTGTGACTGACAGAGTGAGGGAGAGGGTGTGGGGTTTACGACAGTGTGACTGACAGAGTGAGGGAGAGAGTGTGGGGTTTACGACAGTGTGACTGACAGAGTGATGGAGAGTGTGTGGGGTTTGCGACAGTGTGACTGACAGAGTGATGGAGAGGGTGTGGGGCTTATGAAGGTGTGACTGACAGAGTAATGGAGAGGGTATGGGGTTTAGGACAGAGTGACAGACAGAGTGATGGAGAGGGTGTGGAGTTTTAGGACAGAGTGACTGACAGAGTGATGGAGAGGGTGTGGAGTTTAGGACTGTGTGACTGACAGAGTGATGGAGAGGGTGGGGGACATGACTGTGTGACTGACAGGGTGATGGAGAGCGTGTAGGGTTTACGACAGTGTTACAGAGTGATGGAGAGGGTGTGGGGTTTATGGTAGTGTGACTGACAGGGTGATGGGGAGGGTGTGGGGTTTAAGAGTGTGAGTGACAGAGTGATGGAGAGGATGTGGTGTTTATGGCAGTGTGACTGACAGAGTGGTGGAGAGTTGTTGGTGTTTACGACAGTGTGACTGACAGAATGATGGAGAGGGTGTGGAGTTAAGGACAGTGTGACTGACAGAGTGAGGAAGAGGGTGTGGGATTTGCGACAGTGTGACTGACAGAGTGAAGAAGAGGGTGTGGGATTTGCGACAGTGTGACTGACAGAGTAATTCAGTGGGTATGGGTTTTATGACAGTGTGACTGACAGAGTGAGGGAGAGGGTGTGGGGTTTACGACAGTGTGAC
The DNA here is from genome assembly GCF_030028105.1 of Mobula birostris. Classification (NCBI taxonomy): domain Eukaryota; kingdom Metazoa; phylum Chordata; class Chondrichthyes; order Myliobatiformes; family Myliobatidae; genus Mobula; species Mobula birostris. The sequence goes on along the minus strand of NC_092387.1, from coordinate 5,718,088 downwards.
TGACAGAGTGAGGGAGAGAGTGTGGGGTTTACGACAGTGTGACTGACAGAGTGATGGAGAGTGTGTGGGGTTTGCGACAGTGTGACTGACAGAGTGATGGAGAGGGTGTGGGGCTTATGAAGGTGTGACTGACAGAGTAATGGAGAGGGTATGGGGTTTAGGACAGAGTGACTGACAGAGTGATGGAGAGGGTGTGGAGTTTAGGACAGAGTGACTGACAGAGTGATGGAGAGGGTGTGGGGCTTATGAAGGTGTGACTGACAGAGTAATGGAGAGGGTATGGGGTTTAGGACAGAGTGACTGACAGAGTGATGGAGAGGGTGTGGAGTTTAGGACAGAGTGACTGACAGAGTGATGGAGAGGGTGTGGAGTTTAGGACTGTGTGACTGACAGAGTGATGGAGAGGGTATGGGGTTTAGGACAGAGTGACTGACAGAGTGATGGAGAGGGTGTGGAGTTTAGGACAGAGTGACTGACAGAGTGATGGAGAGGGTGTGGAGTTTAGGACTGTGTGACTGACAGCGTGATGGAGAGGGTGGGGGACATGACTGTGTGACTGACAGGGTGATGGAGAGCGTGTAGGGTTTACGACAGTGTTACAGAGTGATGGAGAGGGTGTGGGGTTTATGGTAGTGTGACTGACAGGGTGATGGGGAGGGTGTGGGGTATAAGAGTGTGAGTGACAGAGTGATGGAGAGGATGTGGTGTTTATGGCAGTGTGACTGACAGAGTGATGGAGAGTTGTTGGTGTTTACGACAGTGTGACTGACAGAATGATGGAGAGGGTGTGGAGTTAAGGACAGTGTGACTGACAGAGTGAGGAAGAGGGTGTGGGATTTGCGACAGTGTGACTGACAGAGTAATTCAGTGGGTATGGGTTTTATGACAGTGTGACTGACAGAGTGAGGGAGAGGGTGTGGGGTTTACGACAGTGTGTCTGACAGAGTGAGGGAGAGAGTCTGGGGTTTATGACAGTGTGACTGACAGAGTGATGGAGAGGGTGGGGGACATGACTGTGTGACTGACAGGGTGGTGGAGAGGGTGTAGGGTTTACGACAGTGTTACAGAGTGATGGAGAGGGTGTGGGGTTTACGGTAGTGTGACTGACAGGGTGATGGGGAGGGTGTGGGGTTTAAGAGTGTGAGTGACAGAGTGATGGAGAGGATGTGGTGTTTATGGCAGTGTGACTGACAGAGTGATGGAGAGTTGTTGGTGTTTACGACAGTGTGACTGACAGAATGATGGAGAGGGTGTGGAGTTAAGGACAGTGTGACTGACAGAGTGAGGAAGAGGGTGTGGGATTTGCGACAGTGTGACTGACAGAGTAATTCAGTGGGTATGGGTTTTATGACAGTGTGACTGACAGAGTGAGGGAGAGGGTGTGGGGTTTACGACAGTGTGACTGACAGAGTGAGGGAGAGAGTGTGGGGTTTACGACAGTGTGACTGACAGAGTGATGGAGAGTGTGTGGGGTTTGCGACAGTGTGACTGACAGAGTGATGGAGAGGGTGTGGGGCTTATGAAGGTGTGACTGACAGAGTAATGGAGAGGGTATGGGGTTTAGGACAGAGTGACTGACAGAGTGATGGAGAGGGTGTGGAGTTTAGGACAGAGTGACTGACAGAGTGATGGAGAGGGTGTGGGGCTTATGAAGGTGTGACTGACAGAGTAATGGAGAGGGTATGGGGTTTAGGACAGAGTGACTGACAGAGTGATGGAGAGGGTGTGGAGTTTAGGACAGAGTGACTGACAGAGTGATGGAGAGGGTGTGGAGTTTAGGACTGTGTGACTGACAGAGTGATGGAGAGGGTGGGGGACATGACTGTGTGACTGACAGGGTGATGGAGAGCGTGTAGGGTTTACGACAGTATTACAGAGTGATGGAGAGGTTGTGGGGTTTATGGTAGTGTGACTGACAGGGTGATGGGGAGGGTGTGGGGTTTAAGAGTGTGAGTGACAGAGTGATGGAGAGGATGTGGTGTTTATGGCAGTGTGACTGACAGAGTGATGGAGAGTTGTTGGTGTTTACGACAGTGTGACTGACAGAATGATGGAGAGGGTGTGGAGTTAAGGACAGTGTGACTGACAGAGTGAGGAAGAGGGTGTGGGATTTGCGACAGTGTGACTGACAGAGTAATTCAGTGGGTATGGGTTTTATGACAGCGTGACTGACAGAGTGAGGGAGAGGGTGTGGGGTTTACGACAGTGTGACTGACAGAGTGAGGGAGAGAGTCTGGGGTTTATGACAGTGTGACTGACAAAGTGATGGAGAGGGTGGGGGACATGACTGTGTGACTGACAGGGTGGTGGAGAGGGTGTAGGGTTTACGACAGTGTTACAGAGTGAGGGAGAGGGTGTGGTGTTTACGACAGAGTGACTGACAGAGTGATGGAGAGGGTGTGGAGTTTAGGACAGAGTGACTGACAGAGTGATGGAGAGGGTGTGGAGTTTAGGACTGTGTGACTGACAGCGTGATGGAGAGGGTGGGGGACATGACTGTGTGACTGACAGGGTGATGGAGAGCGTGTAGGGTTTACGACAGTGTTACAGAGTGATGGAGAGGGTGTGGGGTTTATGGTAGTGTGACTGACAGGGTGATGGGGAGGGTGTGGGGTATAAGAGTGTGAGTGACAGAGTGATGGAGAGGATGTGGTGTTTATGGCAGTGTGACTGACAGAGTGATGGAGAGTTGTTGGTGTTTACGACAGTGTGACTGACAGAATGATGGAGAGGGTGTGGAGTTAAGGACAGTGTGACTGACAGAGTGAGGAAGAGGGTGTGGGATTTGCGACAGTGTGACTGACAGAGTAATTCAGTGGGTATGGGTTTTATGACAGTGTGACTGACAGAGTGAGGGAGAGGGTGTGGGGTTTACGACAGTGTGTCTGACAGAGTGAGGGAGAGAGTCTGGGGTTTATGACAGTGTGACTGACAGAGTGATGGAGAGGGTGGGGGACATGACTGTGTGACTGACAGGGTGGTGGAGAGGGTGTAGGGTTTACGACAGTGTTACAGAGTGATGGAGAGGGTGTGGGGTTTACGGTAGTGTGACTGACAGGGTGATGGGGAGGGTGTGGGGTTTAAGAGTGTGAGTGACAGAGTGATGGAGAGGATGTGGTGTTTATGGCAGTGTGACTGACAGAGTGATGGAGAGTTGTTGGTGTTTACGACAGTGTGACTGACAGAATGATGGAGAGGGTGTGGAGTTAAGGACAGTGTGACTGACAGAGTGAGGAAGAGGGTGTGGGATTTGCGACAGTGTGACTGACAGAGTAATTCAGTGGGTATGGGTTTTATGACAGTGTGACTGACAGAGTGAGGGAGAGGGTGTGGGGTTTACGACAGTGTGACTGACAGAGTGAGGGAGAGAGTGTGGGGTTTACGACAGTGTGACTGACAGAGTGATGGAGAGTGTGTGGGGTTTGCGACAGTGTGACTGACAGAGTGATGGAGAGGGTGTGGGGCTTATGAAGGTGTGACTGACAGAGTAATGGAGAGGGTATGGGGTTTAGGACAGAGTGACAGACAGAGTGATGGAGAGGGTGTGGAGTTTTAGGACAGAGTGACTGACAGAGTGATGGAGAGGGTGTGGAGTTTAGGACTGTGTGACTGACAGAGTGATGGAGAGGGTGGGGGACATGACTGTGTGACTGACAGGGTGATGGAGAGCGTGTAGGGTTTACGACAGTGTTACAGAGTGATGGAGAGGGTGTGGGGTTTATGGTAGTGTGACTGACAGGGTGATGGGGAGGGTGTGGGGTTTAAGAGTGTGAGTGACAGAGTGATGGAGAGGATGTGGTGTTTATGGCAGTGTGACTGACAGAGTGGTGGAGAGTTGTTGGTGTTTACGACAGTGTGACTGACAGAATGATGGAGAGGGTGTGGAGTTAAGGACAGTGTGACTGACAGAGTGAGGAAGAGGGTGTGGGATTTGCGACAGTGTGACTGACAGAGTGAAGAAGAGGGTGTGGGATTTGCGACAGTGTGACTGACAGAGTAATTCAGTGGGTATGGGTTTTATGACAGTGTGACTGACAGAGTGAGGGAGAGGGTGTGGGGTTTACGACAGTGTGACTGACAGAGTGAGGGAGAGAGTGTGGGGTTTACGACAGTGTGACTGACAGAGTGATGGAGAGTGTGTGGGGTTTGCGACAGTGTGACTGACAGAGTGATGGAGAGGGTGTGGGGCTTATGAAGGTGTGACTGACAGAGTAATGGAGAGGGTATGGGGTTTAGGACAGAGTGACTGACAGAGTGATGGAGAGGGTGTGGAGTTTAGGACAGAGTGACTGACAGAGTGATGGAGAGGGTGTGGGGCTTATGAAGGTGTGACTGACAGAGTAATGGAGAGGGTATGGGGTTTAGGACAGAGTGACTGACAGAGTGATGGAGAGGGTGTGGAGTTTAGGACAGAGTGACTGACAGAGTGATGGAGAGGGTGTGGAGTTTAGGACTGTGTGACTGACAGAGTGATGGAGAGGGTATGGGGTTTAGGACAGAGTGACTGACAGAGTGATGGAGAGGGTGTGGAGTTTAGGACAGAGTGACTGACAGAGTGATGGAGAGGGTGTGGAGTTTAGGACTGTGTGACTGACAGCGTGATGGAGAGGGTGGGGGACATGACTGTGTGACTGACAGGGTGATGGAGAGCGTGTAGGGTTTACGACAGTGTTACAGAGTGATGGAGAGGGTGTGGGGTTTATGGTAGTGTGACTGACAGGGTGATGGGGAGGGTGTGGGGTATAAGAGTGTGAGTGACAGAGTGATGGAGAGGATGTGGTGTTTATGGCAGTGTGACTGACAGAGTGATGGAGAGTTGTTGGTGTTTACGACAGTGTGACTGACAGAATGATGGAGAGGGTGTGGAGTTAAGGACAGTGTGACTGACAGAGTGAGGAAGAGGGTGTGGGATTTGCGACAGTGTGACTGACAGAGTAATTCAGTGGGTATGGGTTTTATGACAGTGTGACTGACAGAGTGAGGGAGAGGGTGTGGGGTTTACGACAGTGTGTCTGACAGAGTGAGGGAGAGAGTCTGGGGTTTATGACAGTGTGACTGACAGAGTGATGGAGAGGGTGGGGGACATGACTGTGTGACTGACAGGGTGGTGGAGAGGGTGTAGGGTTTACGACAGTGTTACAGAGTGATGGAGAGGGTGTGGGGTTTACGGTAGTGTGACTGACAGGGTGATGGGGAGGGTGTGGGGTTTAAGAGTGTGAGTGACAGAGTGATGGAGAGGATGTGGTGTTTATGGCAGTGTGACTGACAGAGTGATGGAGAGTTGTTGGTGTTTACGACAGTGTGACTGACAGAATGATGGAGAGGGTGTGGAGTTAAGGACAGTGTGACTGACAGAGTGAGGAAGAGGGTGTGGGATTTGCGACAGTGTGACTGACAGAGTAATTCAGTGGGTATGGGTTTTATGACAGTGTGACTGACAGAGTGAGGGAGAGGGTGTGGGGTTTACGACAGTGTGACTGACAGAGTGAGGGAGAGAGTGTGGGGTTTACGACAGTGTGACTGACAGAGTGATGGAGAGTGTGTGGGGTTTGCGACAGTGTGACTGACAGAGTGATGGAGAGGGTGTGGGGCTTATGAAGGTGTGACTGACAGAGTAATGGAGAGGGTATGGGGTTTAGGACAGAGTGACTGACAGAGTGATGGAGAGGGTGTGGAGTTTAGGACAGAGTGACTGACAGAGTGATGGAGAGGGTGTGGGGCTTATGAAGGTGTGACTGACAGAGTAATGGAGAGGGTATGGGGTTTAGGACAGAGTGACTGACAGAGTGATGGAGAGGGTGTGGAGTTTAGGACAGAGTGACTGACAGAGTGATGGAGAGGGTGTGGAGTTTAGGACTGTGTGACTGACAGAGTGATGGAGAGGGTGGGGGACATGACTGTGTGACTGACAGGGTGATGGAGAGCGTGTAGGGTTTACGACAGTATTACAGAGTGATGGAGAGGTTGTGGGGTTTATGGTAGTGTGACTGACAGGGTGATGGGGAGGGTGTGGGGTTTAAGAGTGTGAGTGACAGAGTGATGGAGAGGATGTGGTGTTTATGGCAGTGTGACTGACAGAGTGATGGAGAGTTGTTGGTGTTTACGACAGTGTGACTGACAGAATGATGGAGAGGGTGTGGAGTTAAGGACAGTGTGACTGACAGAGTGAGGAAGAGGGTGTGGGATTTGCGACAGTGTGACTGACAGAGTAATTCAGTGGGTATGGGTTTTATGACAGCGTGACTGACAGAGTGAGGGAGAGGGTGTGGGGTTTACGACAGTGTGACTGACAGAGTGAGGGAGAGAGTCTGGGGTTTATGACAGTGTGACTGACAAAGTGATGGAGAGGGTGGGGGCATGACTGTGTGACTGACAGGGTGGTGGAGAGCGTGTAGGGTTTACGACAGTGTTACAGAGTGAGGGAGAGGGTGTGGTGTTTACGACAGTGTGACTGACAGAGTGATGGAGAGGGTGTGTGGTTTACGACAGTGTGACTGACTGAGTGATGAAAGGTGGTTGGTGTTTATGACGGTGTGTCTGACAGAATGATGGAGAGGGTGTGGGGTTTATGACAGTCTGACTGACAGAATGATGGAGAGGATGTGGGGTTTACGACAGTGTGAGTGACTGAGTGATGGAGAGTGTGGGGGATTTACGACAGTGTGACTGACAGAGAGATGGAGAGGGTGTGGGGTTTGTGACAGTGTGACTGACAGAGTGATGTAGAGGGTATGGGGTTTAAGACAGTGTGACTGACAGAGAGATGGAGAGGGTGTGGTGTTTATGACAGTGTGACTGACAGAGTGAGGAAGAGGGTGTGGGGTTTACGACAGAGTGACTGACAGAGTGATGGAGAGGGTATGGGGTTTATAACACTGTGACTGACAGAGTGAGGAAGAGGGTGTGGGGATTGCGACAGGGTGACTGACAGAGTGATGGAGAGGGTATGGCATTTATAACAGTGTGACTCACAGAATGAGAAAGAGGGTATGGGGTTTTTGACAGTGTGACTGACAGAGTGAGGGAGAGGGTGTGGGTTTTACGACAGCGTGACTGACAGAGTGATGGAGAGGGTGTGGGATTTATGACAGTGTGACTGACAGAGTGATGGAGAGGGTGTGGGTATTATGACAGTGTGACTGACAGAGTGACGGAGAGAGGGTGGGGGACATTGCAGAGTGATGGAGAGGGTGTGGCGTTTACGACAGTGTGACTGACAGGGTGATGGATAGGGTGTGACGTTTAGAACAGTGTGACTGACAGAGTGATAGTGAGGGTGTGGGGTTTATGACAGATTGACTGACAGAGTGGTGGAGAGGGTGTGGTGTTTATGACTGTGTGACTGACAGAGTGATGGAGAGGGTGTGGGGGACATGACAATGTGAATGACAGTGATAGAGAGGGTGTGGGGCTTACAACAGTGTGATTGACAGAGTGATGGAGAAGGTGTGGTGTTTATGACTGTGTGACTGACAGAATGATGGAGAGGGTGTAGGGTTTAAGAGAGTGTGACTGACAGGGTGATGGAGAGGGTATGGGGTTTACAACAGTGTGACTGACAGAGTGATAGTGAGGGTGTGGGGTTTATGACAGATTGACTGACAGAGTGGTGGAGAGGGTGTGGTGTTTATGACTGTGTGACTGACAGAGTGATGGAGAGGTTGTGGGGGACATGACAATGTGAATGACAGAGTGATGGAGAGGGTGTGGGGCTTACAACAGTGTGATTGACAGAGTGATGGAGAAGGTGTGGTGTTTATGACTGTGTGACTGACAGAATGATGGAGAGGGTGTAGGGTTTAAGAGAGTGTGACTGACAGAGTGTTGGAGAGGGTGTGGTGTTTACGACAGTGTGACTGACAGAATGATGGAGAGGGTGTGGGGTTTACGACAGTGTGACTGACAGAGTGATGGAGAGGGTGTGGGATTTACAACAGTGTGACTGACAGAGTGATGGAGAGGGTGTGGGGTTTACGACAGTGTGACTGACAGAGTGATGGAGAGGTTGTGGTGTTTACGACAGTGTGACTGACAGAGTGATGGAGAGGGTATGGGGTTTATAACAGTGTGACTGACAGAGTGAGGGAGAGGGTGTAGGTTTTACGACAGTGTGACTGACAGAGTGATGGAGAGGGTGTGGGGTTTACGACAGTGTGACTGACAGAGTGATGGAGAGGGTGTGGGGATTATCACAGTGTCACTGACAGAGTGAGTGAGAGGGTGTGGTGTTTATGACAGTGTGACTGACAGAGTGAGGGAGTGGGTGCGGGTTTTACAACAGTGTGACTGACAGAGTGATGGAGAGGGTGTGCGGTTTACGACAGTGTGACTGACAGAGTGATGAAGAGTGGTTGGTGTTTATGACGGTGTGTCTGACAGAACGATGGAGAGGGTGTGGGGTTTATGACAGTGTGACTGACAGAATGATGGAGAGGATGTGGGGTTTACGACAGTGTGAGTGACTGAGTGATGGAGAGTGTGGGGGATTTACAACAGTTTGACTGACAGAGAGATGGAGAGGGTGTGGGGTTTGCGACAGTGTGAATGACATAGTGATGGAGAGGGTATGGGGTTTATGACAGTGTGACTGACAGAGTGATGGAGAGGGTGTGGTGTTTTCGACAGTGTGACTGACAGAGTGATGGAGAGGGTATGGCGTTTATAACAGTGTGACTGACAGAGTGAGAAAGAGGGTGTGGGATTTGCGACAGTGTGACTGACAGAGTGATGCAGAGGGTATGGGGTTTTTGACAGTGTGACTGACAGAGTGAGGGAGAGTGTGTGGGTTTTACGACAGCGTGACTGACAGAGTGATGGAGATGGTGTGGGATTTATGACAGTGAGACTGACAGAGTGATGGAGAGGGTGGGAGACATGACAGTGTGACTGACAGAGTGATGGAGAGGGTGTAGTGTTTACGACAGTGTTACAGAGTGATGGAGAGGGTGTGGGATTTACGGTAGTGTGACTGACAGGGTGATGGGGAGGTTGTGGTGTTTATGACAGTGTGACGGACAGAGTGATGGCGAGGGTGTGGGGTTTACAACAGTGTGACTGACAGAGTGATGGAGAGGGTGTGGGGTTTACAACAGTGTGACTGACAGAGTGATAGCGAGGGTGTGGGGTTTATGACAGATTGACTGACAGAGTGGTGGAGAGGGTGTGGTGTTTATGACTGTGTGACTGACAGAGTGATGGAGAGGGTGTGGGGGACATGACAATGTGAATGACAGAGTGATAGAGAGGGTGTGGGGCTTACAACAGTGTGATTGACAGAGTGATGGAGAAGGTGTGGTGTTTATGACTGTGTGACTGACAGAATGATGGAGAGGGTGTAGGGTTTAAGAGAGTGTGACTGACAGGGTGATGGAGAGGGTATGGGGTTTACAACAGTGTGACTGACAGAGTGATAGTGAGGGTGTGGGGTTTATGACAAATTGACTGACAGAGTGATGGAGAGGGTATGGCGTTTATAACAGTGTGACTGACAGAGTGAGAAAGAGGGTGTGGGATTTGCGACAATGTGACTGACAGAGTGATGGAGAGGGTGTGGGGCTTACAGCAGTGTGATTGACAGAGTGATGGAGAAGGTGTGGTGTTTATGACTGTGTGACTGACAGAATGATGGAGAGGGTGTAGGGTTTAAGAGAGTGTGACTGACAGAGTGTTGGAGAGGGTGTGGTGTTTACGACAGTGTGACTGACAGAATGATGGAGAGGGTGTGGGGTTTATGACAGTGTGACTGACAGAGTGATGGAGAGGGTGTGGGGTTTACAACAGTGTGTCTGACAGAATGATGGAGAGGGTGTGGGGTTTATGACAGTGTGACTGACAGAATGATGGAGAGGATGTTGGGTTTACGACAGTGTGAGTGACTGAATGATGGAGAGTGTGGGGGATTTACGGCAGTGTGACTGACAGAGAGATGGAGAGGGTATGGCGTTTATAACAGTGTGACTGACAGAGTGAGAAAGAGGGTGTGGGATTTGCGACAGTGTGACTGACAGAGTGATGCAGAGGGTATGGGGTTTTTGACAGTGTGACTGACAGAGTGAGGGAGAGGGTGTGGGGCTTACAACAGTGTGATTGACAGAGTGATGGAGAAGGTGTGGTGTTTATGACTGTGTGACTGACAGAATGATGGAGAGGGTGTAGGGTTTAAGAGAGTGTGACTGACAGGGTGATGGAGAGGGTATGGGGTTTACAACAGTGTGACTGACAGAGTGATAGTGAGGGTGTGGGGTTTATGACAGATTGACTGACAGGGTGGTGGAGAGGGTGTGGTGTTTATGACTGTGTGACTGACAGAGTGATGGAGAGGTTGTGGGGGACATGACAATGTGAATGACAGAGTGATGGAGAGGGTGTGGGGTTTACAACAGTATGTCTGACAGAATGATGGAGAGGGTGTGGGGTTTATGACAGTGTGACTGACAGAATGATGGAGAGGATGTGGGGTTTACGACAGTGTGAGTGACTGAGTGATGGAGAGTGTGGGGGATTTACGACAGTGTGACTGACAGATAGATGGAGAGGGTGTGGGGTTTGCGACAGTGTGAATGACAGAGTGATGGAGAGGGTATGGGGTTTATGACAGTGTGACTGACAGAGTGATGGAGAGGGTGTGGTGTTTACGACAGTGTGACTGACAGAGTGATGGAGAGGGTATGGCGTTTATAACAGTGTGACTGACAGAGTGAGAAAGAGGGTGTGGGATTTGCGACAGTGTGACTGACAGAGTGATGCAGAGGGTATGGGGTTTTTGACAGTGTGACTGACAGAGTGATGCAGAGGGTATGGGGTTTTTGACAGTGTGACTGACAGAGTGAGGGAGAGCGTGTGGGTTTTACGACAGCGTGACTGACAGAGTGATGGAGAGGGTGTGGGATTTATGACAGTGTGACTGACAGGGTGATGGAGAGGGTGTAGGGTATACGACAGTGTTACAGAGTGATGGAGAGGGTGTGGGATTTACGGTAGTGTGACTGACAGGGTGATGGGGAGGTTGTGGTGTTTACGACAGTGTGACGGACAGAGTGATGGCGAGGGTGTGGGGTTTACAACAGTGTGACTGACAGAGTGATGGAGAGGGTGTGGGGTTTACAACAGTGTGACTGACAGAGTGATAGCGAGGGGGTGGGGTTTACAACAGTGTGACTGACAGAGTGATGGAGAGGGTGTGGGGTTTACAACAGTGTGACTGACAGAGTGATGTAGAGGGTATGGGGTTTATAACAGTGTGACTGACAGAGTGATGGAGAGGATGTATGGTTTGCGACAGAGTGACTGACAGTGCGAGGGAGAGGGGGTGGGTTTTACGACAGTGTGACTGACAGAGTGAGGGAGAGAGTGTGGTGTTACGACAGTGTGACTGACAGAGTGATGGAGAGTGTGTGGGGTTTACGACAGTGTGACTGACTGAGCGATAGAAAGGGTGTGGGGATTATCACAGTGTGACTGACAGAGTGATGGAGAGGGTGTGGGGTTACGACAGAGTGATGGAGAGGGTATGGAGTTTACAACAGTGTGACTGACAGAGTGAGGAAGAGGGTGTGGGGTTTGCGACAGTGTGACTGACAGAGTGATAGAGAGGGTGTGGGGTTACGACAGAGTGACTGACAGAGTGATGGAGAGGGTATGGAGTTTACAACAGTGTGACTGACAGAGTGAGGAAGAGGGTGTGGGGTTTGCGACAGTGTGACTGACAGAGTGATGGAGAGGGTGTGGGGCTTATGAAAGTGTGACTGACGGAGTAATGGAGAGGGTATGGGGTTTAGGACAGAGTGACTGACAGAGTGATGGAGAGGGTGTGGGGTTTAGGACAGAGTGACTAACAGAGTGAGGGATAGGGTGTGGGTTTTACGACAGTGTGACTGACAGAGTGAGGGAGAGAGTGTGGGGTTTATGACAGTGTGACTGACAGAGTGAGGAAGAGGGTGTGGGGTTTGCGACAGTGTGACTGACTGAGTGATGGAGAGGGTATGGCGTTTATAACAGTGTGACTGACAGAGTGAGAAAGAGTGTGTGAGATTTGCGACAGTGTGACTGACAGAGTGATGCAGAGGGTATGGGGTTTTTGACAGTGTGACTGACAGAGTGAGGGAGAGGGTGTGGGTTTTACGACAGCGTGACTGACAGAGTGATGGAGAGGGTGTGGGATTTATGACAGTGAGACTGACAGAGTGTTGGAGAGGGTGGGAAACATGACAGTGTGACTGACAGAGTGATGGAGAGTGTGTGGGGTTTATGACAGTGTGACTGACAGAGTGATGGAGAGGATGTGGGGTTTACAACAGTGTGACTGACTGAGCGATAGAGAGGGTGTGGGGATTCTCACAGTGTCACTGATAGAGTGAGGGAGAGGGTGTGGTGTTTATGACAGAATGATGGAGAGGGTGTGGGGTTACGACAGAGTTACTGACAGAGTGAAAAAGAGGGTGTTGGGTTTTACGACAGTGTGACTGACAGAGTGATGGAGAGGCTGTGGGGTTTGCGACAGTGTGACTGACAGAGTGATGGAGAGGGTGTGGGGCTTATGAAAGTGTGACTGACAGAGTAATGGAGAGGGTGTTGGGTTTAGGACAGAGTGACTAACAGAGTGAGGTATAGGGTGTGGGGTTTATGACAGTGTGACTGACAGAGTGATGCAGAGGGTGGGGGTCATGACAGTGTGACTGACAGGGTGATGGAGAGGGTTTGGGGTTTACGGTAGTGTGACTGACAGTGATGGAGAGGGTGTGGTGTTTATGGCAGTGTGATTGACAGAGTGATGGAGAGTGTTTGGTATTTATGACAGTGTGACTGACAGAATGATGGAGAGGATGTGGTGTTTACGACAGTATGACTGACAGAGCGATGGACAGTGTATGGGGTTTAGGACAGAGTGACTGACAGAGTGATGGAGAGGGTGTGGGGTTTAGGACAGAGTGACTGACAGAGTGATGGAGAGGGTGTGGAATTTAGGACAGAGTGTCTGACAGAGTGATGGAGAGGGTGGGGGACATGACAGTGTGACTGACAGGGTGATGGAGAGGGTGTAGTGTTTACGACAGTGTTACAGAGTGATGGAGAGGGTGTGGGGTTTACGGTAGTGTGACTGACAGGGTGATGGGGAGGGTGTGGGGTTTAAGAGTGTGAGTGACAGAGTGATGGAGAGGGTGTGGTGTTTATGGCAGTGTGACTGACAGAGTGATGGAGACGATGTGGTGTTTACGACAGTGTGACTGACAGAGTGATGGCGAGGGAGTGGGGTTTACAACAGTGTGACTGACAGAGTGAGGAAGAGGGTGTGGGGTTTGCAACAGTGTGACTGACAGAGTGATGGAGAGGGTATGGGGTTTATAACAGTGTGACTGACAGAGTGAGGAAGAGGGTGTGGGGTTTGCGACAGTGTAACTGACAGAGTGAGGGAGAGAGTGTGGGGTTTACGACAGTGTGACTGACAGAGTGATGGAGAGTGTGTGGGGTTTGCGACAGTGTGACTGACAGAGTGATGGAGAGGGTGTGGGTTTTATGGTAGTGTGACTGACAGGGTGATGGGGAGGGTGTGGGGTTTAAGAGTTTGAGTGACAGAGTGATGGAGAGGATGTGGTGTTTATGGCAGTGTGACTGACAGATTGATGGAGAGTTGTTGGTGTTTACGACAGTGTGACTGACAGAATGATGGAGAGGGTGTGGAGTTAAGGACAGTGTGACTGACAGAGTGAGGAAGAGGGTGTGGGATTTGCGACAGTGTGACTGACAGAGTAATTCAGTGGGTATGGGTTTTATGACAGTGTGACTGACAGAGTGATGGAGAGGGTGTGGGGCTTATGAAGGTGTGACTGACAGAGTAATGGAGAGGGTATGGGGTTTAGGACAGAGTGACAGACAGAGTGATGGAGAGGGTGTGGAGTTTTAGGACAGAGTGACTGACAGAGTGATGGAGAGGGTGTGGAGTTTAGGACTGTGTGACTGACAGAGTGATGGAGAGGGTGGGGGACATGACTGTGTGACTGACAGGGTGATGGAGAGCGTGTAGGGTTTACGACAGTGTTACAGAGTGATGGAGAGGGTGTGGGGTTTATGGTAGTGTGACTGACAGGGTGATGGGGAGGGTGTGGGGTTTAAGAGTGTGAGTGACAGAGTGATGGAGAGGATGTGGTGTTTATGGCAGTGTGACTGACAGAGTGGTGGAGAGTTGTTGGTGTTTACGACAGTGTGACTGACAGAATGATGGAGAGGGTGTGGAGTTAAGGACAGTGTGACTGACAGAGTGAGGAAGAGGGTGTGGGATTTGCGACAGTGTGACTGACAGAGTGAAGAAGAGGGTGTGGGATTTGCGACAGTGTGACTGACAGAGTAATTCAGTGGGTATGGGTTTTATGACAGTGTGACTGACAGAGTGAGGGAGAGGGTGTGGGGTTTACGACAGTGTGACTGACAGAGTGAGGGAGAGAGTGTGGGGTTTACGACAGTGTGACTGACAGAGTGATGGAGAGTGTGTGGGGTTTGCGACAGTGTGACTGACAGAGTGATGGAGAGGGTGTGGGGCTTATGAAGGTGTGACTGACAGAGTAATGGAGAGGGTATGGGGTTTAGGACAGAGTGACTGACAGAGTGATGGAGAGGGTGTGGAGTTTAGGACAGAGTGACTGACAGAGTGATGGAGAGGGTGTGGGGCTTATGAAGGTGTGACTGACAGAGTAATGGAGAGGGTATGGGGTTTAGGACAGAGTGACTGACAGAGTGATGGAGAGGGTGTGGAGTTTAGGACAGAGTGACTGACAGAGTGATGGAGAGGGTGTGGAGTTTAGGACTGTGTGACTGACAGAGTGATGGAGAGGGTATGGGGTTTAGGACAGAGTGACTGACAGAGTGATGGAGAGGGTGTGGAGTTAAGGACAGTGTGACTGACAGAGTGAGGAAGAGGGTGTGGGATTTGCGACAGTGTGACTGACAGAGTAATTCAGTGGGTATGGGTTTTATGACAGTGTGACTGACAGAGTGAGGGAGAGGGTGTGGGGTTTACGACAGTGTGTCTGACAGAGTGAGGGAGAGAGTCTGGGGTTTATGACAGTGTGACTGACAGAGTGATGGAGAGGGTGGGGGACATGACTGTGTGACTGACAGGGTGGTGGAGAGGGTGTAGGGTTTACGACAGTGTTACAGAGTGATGGAGAGGGTGTGGGGTTTACGGTAGTGTGACTGACAGGGTGATGGGGAGGGTGTGGGGTTTAAGAGTGTGAGTGACAGAGTGATGGAGAGGATGTGGTGTTTATGGCAGTGTGACTGACAGAGTGATGGAGAGTTGTTGGTGTTTACGACAGTGTGACTGACAGAATGATGGAGAGGGTGTGGAGTTAAGGACAGTGTGACTGACAGAGTGAGGAAGAGGGTGTGGGATTTGCGACAGTGTGACTGACAGAGTAATTCAGTGGGTATGGGTTTTATGACAGTGTGACTGACAGAGTGAGGGAGAGGGTGTGGGGTTTACGACAGTGTGACTGACAGAGTGAGGGAGAGAGTGTGGGGTTTACGACAGTGTGACTGACAGAGTGATGGAGAGTGTGTGGGGTTTGCGACAGTGTGACTGACAGAGTGATGGAGAGGGTGTGGGGCTTATGAAGGTGTGACTGACAGAGTAATGGAGAGGGTATGGGGTTTAGGACAGAGTGACTGACAGAGTGATGGAGAGGGTGTGGAGTTTTAGGACAGAGTGACTGACAGAGTGATGGAGAGGGTGTGGAGTTTAGGACTGTGTGACTGACAGAGTGATGGAGAGGGTGGGGGACATGACTGTGTGACTGACAGGGTGATGGAGAGCGTGTAGGGTTTACGACAGTGTTACAGAGTGATGGAGAGGGTGTGGGGTTTATGGTAGTGTGACTGACAGGGTGATGGGGAGGGTGTGGGGTTTAAGAGTGTGAGTGACAGAGTGATGGAGAGGATGTGGTGTTTATGGCAGTGTGACTGACAGAGTGGTGGAGAGTTGTTGGTGTTTACGACAGTGTGACTGACAGAATGATGGAGAGGGTGTGGAGTTAAGGACAGTGTGACTGACAGAGTGAGGAAGAGGGTGTGGGATTTGCGACAGTGTGACTGACAGAGTGAAGAAGAGGGTGTGGGATTTGCGACAGTGTGACTGACAGAGTAATTCAGTGGGTATGGGTTTTATGACAGTGTGACTGACAGAGTGAGGGAGAGGGTGTGGGGTTTACGACAGTGTGACTGACAGAGTGAGGGAGAGAGTGTGGGGTTTACGACAGTGTGACTGACAGAGTGATGGAGAGTGTGTGGGGTTTGCGACAGTGTGACTGACAGAGTGATGGAGAGGGTGTGGGGCTTATGAAGGTGTGACTGACAGAGTAATGGAGAGGGTATGGGGTTTAGGACAGAGTGACTGACAGAGTGATGGAGAGGGTGTGGAGTTTAGGACAGAGTGACTGACAGAGTGATGGAGAGGGTGTGGGGCTTATGAAGGTGTGACTGACAGAATAATGGAGAGGGTATGGGGTTTAGGACAGAGTGACTGACAGAGTGATGGAGAGGGTGTGGAGTTTAGGACAGAGTGACTGACAGAGTGATGGAGAGGGTGTGGAGTTTAGGACTGTGTGACTGACAGAGTGATGGAGAGGGTATGGGGTTTAGGACAGAGTGACTGACAGAGTGATGGAGAGGGTGTGGAGTTTAGGACAGAGTGACTGACAGAGTGATGGAGAGGGTGTGGAGTTTAGGACTGTGTGACTGACAGCGTGATGGAGAGGGTGGGGGACATGACTGTGTGACTGACAGGGTGATGGAGAGCGTGTAGGGTTTACGACAGTGTTACAGAGTGATGGAGAGGGTGTGGGGTTTATGGTAGTGTGACTGACAGGGTGATGGGGAGGGTGTGGGGTATAAGAGTGTGAGTGACAGAGTGATGGAGAGGATGTGGTGTTTATGGCAGTGTGACTGACAGAGTGATGGAGAGTTGTTGGTGTTTACGACAGTGTGACTGACAGAATGATGGAGAGGGTGTGGAGTTAAGGACAGTGTGACTGACAGAGTGAGGAAGAGGGTGTGGGATTTGCGACAGTGTGACTGACAGAGTAATTCAGTGGGTATGGGTTTTATGACAGTGTGACTGACAGAGTGAGGGAGAGGGTGTGGGGTTTACGACAGTGTGTCTGACAGAGTGAGGGAGAGAGTCTGGGGTTTATGACAGTGTGACTGACAGAGTGATGGAGAGGGTGGGGGACATGACTGTGTGACTGACAGGGTGGTGGAGAGGGTGTAGGGTTTACGACAGTGTTACAGAGTGATGGAGAGGGTGTGGGGTTTACGGTAGTGTGACTGACAGGGTGATGGGGAGGGTGTGGGGTTTAAGAGTGTGAGTGACAGAGTGATGGAGAGGATGTGGTGTTTATGGCAGTGTGACTGACAGAGTGATGGAGAGTTGTTGGTGTTTACGACAGTGTGACTGACAGAATGATGGAGAGGGTGTGGAGTTAAGGACAGTGTGACTGACAGAGTGAGGAAGAGGGTGTGGGATTTGCGACAGTGTGACTGACAGAGTAATTCAGTGGGTATGGGTTTTATGACAGTGTGACTGACAGAGTGAGGGAGAGGGTGTGGGGTTTACGACAGTGTGACTGACAGAGTGAGGGAGAGAGTGTGGGGTTTACGACAGTGTGACTGACAGAGTGATGGAGAGTGTGTGGGGTTTGCGACAGTGTGACTGACAGAGTGATGGAGAGGGTGTGGGGCTTATGAAGGTGTGACTGACAGAGTAATGGAGAGGGTATGGGGTTTAGGACAGAGTGACTGACAGAGTGATGGAGAGGGTGTGGAGTTTAGGACAGAGTGACTGACAGAGTGATGGAGAGGGTGTGGGGCTTATGAAGGTGTGACTGACAGAGTAATGGAGAGGGTATGGGGTTTAGGACAGAGTGACTGACAGAGTGATGGAGAGGGTGTGGAGTTTAGGACAGAGTGACTGACAGAGTGATGGAGAGGGTGTGGAGTTTAGGACTGTGTGACTGACAGAGTGATGGAGAGGGTGGGGGACATGACTGTGTGACTGACAGGGTGATGGAGAGCGTGTAGGGTTTACGACAGTATTACAGAGTGATGGAGAGGTTGTGGGGTTTATGGTAGTGTGACTGACAGGGTGATGGGGAGGGTGTGGGGTTTAAGAGTGTGAGTGACAGAGTGATGGAGAGGATGTGGTGTTTATGGCAGTGTGACTGACAGAGTGATGGAGAGTTGTTGGTGTTTACGACAGTGTGACTGACAGAATGATGGAGAGGGTGTGGAGTTAAGGACAGTGTGACTGACAGAGTGAGGAAGAGGGTGTGGGATTTGCGACAGTGTGACTGACAGAGTAATTCAGTGGGTATGGGTTTTATGACAGCGTGACTGACAGAGTGAGGGAGAGGGTGTGGGGTTTACGACAGTGTGACTGACAGAGTGAGGGAGAGAGTCTGGGGTTTATGACAGTGTGACTGACAAAGTGATGGAGAGGGTGGGGGACATGACTGTGTGACTGACAGGGTGGTGGAGAGGGTGTAGGGTTTACGACAGTGTTACAGAGTGATGGAGAGGGTGTGGGGTTTACGGTAGTGTGACTGACAGGGTGATGGGGAGGGTGTGGGGTTTAAGAGTGTGAGTGACAGAGTGATGGAGAGGATGTGGTGTTTATGGCAGTGTGACTGACAGAGTGATGGAGAGTTGTTGGTGTTTACGACAGTGTGACTGACAGAATGATGGACAGGGTGTGGAGTTAAGGACAGTGTGACTGACAGAGTGAGGAAGAGGGTGTGGGATTTGCGACAGTGTGACTGACAGAGTAATTCAGTGGGTATGGGTTTTATGACAGTGTGACTGACAGAGTGAGGGAGAGAGTGTGGGATTTGCGACAGTGTGACTGAGAGAGTGATGGAGAGTGTGTGGGGTTTGCGACAGTGTGACTGACAGAGTGATGGAGAGGGTGTGGGGCTTATGAAGGTGTGACTGACAGAGTAATGGAGAGGGTATGGGGTTTAGGACAGAGTGACTGACAGAGTGATGGAGAGGGTGTGGAGTTTAGGACAGAGTGACTAACAGAGTGATGGAGAGGGTGTGGAGTTTAGGACTGTGTGACTGACAGAGTGATGGAGAGGGTGGGGGACATGACTGTGTGACTGACAGGGTGATGGAGAGCGTGTAGGGTTTACGACAGTGTTACAGAGTGATGGAGAGGGTGTGGGGTTTATGGTAGTGTGACTGACAGGGTGATGGGGAAGGTGTGGGGTTTAAGAGTGTGAGTGACAGAGTGATGGAGAGGATGTGGTGTTTATGGCAGTGTGACTGACAGAGTGATGGAGAGTTGTTGGTTTTTACGACAGTGTGACTGACAGAATGATGGAGAGGGTGTGGAGTTAAGGACAGTGTGACTGACAGAGTGAGGAAGAGGGTGTGGGATTTGCGACAGTGTGACTGACAGAGTAATTCAGTGGGTATGGGTTTTATGACAATGTGACTGACAGAGTGAGGGAGAGGGTGTGGGGTTTACGACAGTGTGACTGACAGAGTGAGGGAGAGAGTCTGGGGTTTATGACAGTGTGACTGACAGAGTGATGGAGAGGGTGGGGGACATGACTGTGTGACTGACGGTGGTGGAGAGGGTGTAGGGTTTACGACAGTGTTACAGAGTGATGGAGAGGGTGTGGGGTTTACGGTAGTGTGACTGACAGGGTGATGGGGAGGGTGTGGGGTTTAAGAGTGTGAGTGACAGAGTGATGGAGAGGATGTGGTGTTTATGGCAGTGTGACTGACAGAGTGATGGAGAGTTGTTGGTGTTTACAACAGTGTGACTGACAGAATGATGGACAGGGTGTGGAGTTAAGGACAGTGTGACTGACAGAGTGAGGAAGAGGGTGTGGGATTTGCGACAGTGTGACTGACAGAGTAATTCAGTGGGTATGGGTTTTATGACAGTGTGACTGACAGAGTGAGGGAGAGGGTGTGGGGTTTACGACAGTGTGACTGACAGAGTGAGGGAGAGAGTGTGGGGTTTACGACAGTGTGACTGACAGAGTGATGGAGAGTGTGTGGGGTTTGCGACAGTGTGACTGACAGAGTGATGGAGAGGGTGTGGGGCTTATGAAGGTGTGACTGACAGAGTAATGGAGAGGGTATGGGGTTTAGGACAGAGTGACTGACAGAGTGATGGAGAGGGTGTGGAGTTTAGGACAGAGTGACTGACAGAGTGATGGAGAGGGTGTGGGGCTTATGAAGGTGTGACTGACAGAGTAATGGAGAGGGTATGGGGTTTAGGACAGAGTGACTGACAGAGTGATGGAGAGGGTGTGGAGTTTAGGACAGAGTGACTGACAGAGTGATGGAGAGGGTGTGGAGTTTAGGACTGTGTGACTGACAGAGTGATGGAGAGGGTATGGGGTTTAGGACAGAGTGACTGACAGAGTGATGGAGAGGGTGTGGAGTTTAGGACAGAGTGACTGACAGAGTGATGGAGAGGGTGTGGAGTTTAGGACTGTGTGACTGACAGCGTGATGGAGAGGGTGGGGGACATGACTGTGTGACTGACAGGGTGATGGAGAGCGTGTAGGGTTTACGACAGTGTTACAGAGTGATGGAGAGGGTGTGGGGTTTATGGTAGTGTGACTGACAGGGTGATGGGGAGGGTGTGGGGTTTAAGAGTGTGAGTGACAGAGTGATGGAGAGGATGTGGTGTTTATGGCAGTGTGACTGACAGAGTGATGGAGAGTTGTTGGTGTTTACGACAGTGTGACTGACAGAATGATGGAGAGGGTGTGGAGTTAAGGACAGTGTGACTGACAGAGTGAGGAAGAGGGTGTGGGATTTGCGACAGTGTGACTGACAGAGTAATTCAGTGGGTATGGGTTTTATGACAGTGTGACTGACAGAGTGAGGGAGAGGGTGTGGGGTTTACGACAGTGTGACTGACAGAGTGAGGGAGAGAGTCTGGGGTTTATGACAGTGTGACTGACAGAGTGATGGAGAGGGTGGGGGACATGACTGTGTGACTGACAGGGTGGTGGAGAGGGTGTAGGGTTTACGACAGTGTTACAGAGTGATGGAGAGGGTGTGGGGTTTACGGTAGTGTGACTGACAGGGTGATGGGGAGGGTGTGGGGTTTAAGAGTGTGAGTGACAGAGTGATGGAGAGGATGTGGTGTTTATGGCAGTGTGACTGACAGAGTGATGGAGAGTTGTTGGTGTTTACAACAGTGTGACTGACAGAATGATGGACAGGGTGTGGAGTTAAGGACAGTGTGACTGACAGAGTGAGGAAGAGGGTGTGGGATTTGCGACAGTGTGACTGACAGAGTAATTCAGTGGGTATGGGTTTTATGACAGTGTGACTGACAGAGTGAGGGAGAGGGTGTGGGGTTTACGACAGTGTGACTGACAGAGTGAGGGAGAGAGTGTGGGGTTTACGACAGTGTGACTGACAGAGTGATGGAGAGTGTGTGGGGTTTGCGACAGTGTGACTGACAGAGTGATGGAGAGGGTGTGGGGCTTATGAAGGTGTGACTGACAGAGTAATGGTGAGGGTATGGGGTTTAGGACAGAGTGACTGACAGAGTGATGGAGAGGGTGTGGAGTTTAGGACAGAGTGACTGACAGAGTGATGGAGAGGGTGTGGGGCTTATGAAGGTGTGACTGACAGAGTAATGGAGAGGGTATGGGGTTTAGGACAGAGTGACTGACAGAGTGATGGAGAGGGTGTGGAGTTTAGGACAGAGTGACTGACAGAGTGATGGAGAGGGTGTGGAGTTTAGGACTGTGTGACTGACAGAGTGATGGAGAGGGTATGGGGTTTAGGACAGAGTGACTGACAGAGTGATGGAGAGGGTGTGGAGTTTAGGACAGAGTGACTGACAGAGTGATGGAGAGGGTGTGGAGTTTAGGACTGTGTGACTGACAGCGTGATGGAGAGGGTGGGGGACATGACTGTGTGACTGACAGGGTGATGGAGAGCGTGTAGGGTTTACGACAGTGTTACAGAGTGATGGAGAGGGTGTGGGGTTTATGGTAGTGTGACTGACAGGGTGATGGGGAGGGTGTGGGGTTTAAGAGTGTGAGTCACAGAGTGATGGAGAGGATGTGGTGTTTATGGCAGTATGACTGACAGAGTGATGGAGAGTTGTTGGTGTTTACGACAGTGTGACTGACAGAATGATGGAGAGGGTGTAGAGTTAAGGACAGTGTGACTGACAGAGTGAGGAAGAGGGTGTGGGATTTGCGACAGTGTGACTGACAGAGTAATTCAGTGGGTATGGGTTTTATGACAGTGTGACTGACAGAGTGAGGGAGAGGGTGTGGGGTTTACGACAGTGTGACTGACAGAGTGAGGGAGAGAGTCTGGGGTTTATGACAGTGTGACTGACAGAGTGATGGAGAGGGTGGGGGACATGACTGTGTGACTGACAGGGTGGTGGAGAGGGTGTAGGGTTTACGACAGTGTTACAGAGTGATGGAGAGGGTGTGGGGTTTACGGTAGTGTGACTGACAGGGTGATGGGGAGGGTGTGGGGTTTAAGAGTGTGAGTGACAGAGTGATGGAGAGGATGTGGTGTTTATGGCAGTGTGACTGACAGAGTGATGGAGAGTTGTTGGTGTTTACAACAGTGTGACTGACAGAATGATGGACAGGGTGTGGAGTTAAGGACAGTGTGACTGACAGAGTGAGGAAGAGGGTGTGGGATTTGCGACAGTGTGACTGACAGAGTAATTCAGTGGGTATGGGTTTTATGACAGTGTGACTGACAGAGTGAGGGAGAGGGTGTGGGGTTTACGACAGTGTGACTGACAGAGTGAGGGAGAGAGTGTGGGGTTTACGACAGTGTGACTGACAGAGTGATGGAGAGTGTGTGGGGTTTGCGACAGTGTGACTGACAGAGTGATGGAGAGGGTGTGGGGCTTATGAAGGTGTGACTGACAGAGTAATGGAGAGGGTATGGGGTTTAGGACAGAGTGACTGACAGAGTGATGGAGAGGGTGTGGAGTTTAGGACAGAGTGACTGACAGAGTGATGGAGAGGGTGTGGGGCTTATGAAGGTGTGACTGACAGAGTAATGGAGAGGGTATGGGGTTTAGGACAGAGTGACTGACAGAGTGATGGAGAGGGTGTGGAGTTTAGGACAGAGTGACTGACAGAGTGATGGAGAGGGTCTGGAGTTTAGGACTGTGTGACTGACAGAGTGATGGAGAGGGTGGGGGACATGACTGTGTGACTGACAGGGTGATGGAGAGCGTGTAGGGTTTACGACAGTATTACAGAGTGATGGAGAGGGTGTGGGGTTTATGGTAGTGTGACTGACAGGGTGATGGGGAGGGTGTGGGGTTTAAGAGTGTGAGTGACAGAGTGATGGAGAGGATGTGGTGTTTATGGCAGTGTGACTGACAGAGTGATGGAGAGTTGTTGGTGTTTACGACAGTGTGACTGACAGAATGATGGAGAGGGTGTGGAGTTAAGGACAGTGTGACTGACAGAGTGAGGAAGAGGGTGTGGGATTTGCGACAGTGTGACTGACAGAGTAATTCAGTGGGTATGGGTTTTATGACAGCGTGACTGACAGAGTGAGGGAGAGGGTGTGGGGTTTACGACAGTGTGACTGACAGAGTGAGGGAGAGAGTCTGGGGTTTATGACAGTGTGACTGACAGAGTGATGGAGAGGGTGGGGGACATGACTGTGTGACTGACAGGGTGGTGGAGAGGGTGTAGGGTTTACGACAGTGTTACAGAGTGATGGAGAGGGTGTGGGGTTTACGGTAGTGTGACTGACAGGGTGATGGGGAGGGTGTGGGGTTTAAGAGTGTGAGTGACAGAGTGATGGAGAGGATGTGGTGTTTATGGCAGTGTGACTGACAGAGTGATGGAGAGTTGTTGGTGTTTACGACAGTGTGACTGACAGAATGATGGACAGGGTGTGGAGTTAAGGACAGTGTGACTGACAGAGTGAGGAAGAGGGTGTGGGATTTGCGACAGTGTGACTGACAGAGTAATTCAGTGGGTATGGGTTTTATGACAGTGTGACTGACAGAGTGAGGGAGAGAGTGTGGGATTTGCGACAGTGTGACTGAGAGAGTGATGGAGAGTGTGTGGGGTTTGCGACAGTGTGACTGACAGAGTGATGGAGAGGGTGTGGGGCTTATGAAGGTGTGACTGACAGAGTAATGGAGAGGGTATGGGGTTTAGGACAGAGTGACTGACAGAGTGATGGAGAGGGTGTGGAGTTTAGGACAGAGTGACTAACAGAGTGATGGAGAGGGTGTGGAGTTTAGGACTGTGTGACTGACAGAGTGATGGAGAGGGTGGGGGACATGACTGTGTGACTGACAGGGTGATGGAGAGCGTGTAGGGTTTACGACAGTGTTACAGAGTGATGGAGAGGGTGTGGGGTTTATGGTAGTGTGACTGACAGGGTGATGGGGAGGGTGTGGGGTTTAAGAGTATGAGTGACAGAGTGATGGAGAGGATGTGGTGTTTATGGCAGTGTGACTGACAGAGTGATGGAGAGTTGTTGGTGTTTACGACAGTGTGACTGACAGAATGATGGAGAGGGTGTGGAGTTAAGGACAGTGTGACTGACAGAGTGAGGAAGAGGGTGTGGGATTTGCGACAGTGTGACTGACAGAGTAATTCAGTGGGTATGGGTTTTATGACAGTGTGACTGACAGAGTGAGGGAGAGGGTGTGGGGTTTACGACAGTGTGACTGACAGAGTGAGGGAGAGAGTCTGGGGTTTATGACAGTGTGACTGACAGAGTGATGGAGAGGGTGGGGGACATGACTGTGTGACTGACGGTGGTGGAGAGGGTGTAGGGTTTACGACAGTGTTACAGAGTGATGGAGAGGGTGTGGGGTTTACGGTATTGTGACTGACAGGGTGATGGGGAGGGTGTGGGGTTTAAGAGTGTGAGTGACAGAGTGATGGAGAGGATGTGGTGTTTATGGCAGTGTGACTGACAGAGTGATGGAGAGTTGTTGGTGTTTACAACAGTGTGACTGACAGAATGATGGACAGGGTGTGGAGTTAAGGACAGTGTGACTGACAGAGTGAGGAAGAGGGTGTGGGATTTGCGACAGTGTGACTGACAGAGTAATTCAGTGGGTATGGGTTTTATGACAGTGTGACTGACAGAGTGAGGGAGAGGGTGTGGGGTTTACGACAGTGTGACTGACAGAGTGAGGGAGAGAGTGTGGGGTTTACGACAGTGTGACTGACAGAGTGATGGAGAGTGTGTGGGGTTTGCGACAGTGTGACTGACAGAGTGATGGAGAGGGTGTGGGGCTTATGAAGGTGTGACTGACAGAGTAATGGAGAGGGTATGGGGTTTAGGACAGAGTGACTGACAGAGTGATGGAGAGGGTGTGGAGTTTAGGACAGAGTGACTGACAGAGTGATGGAGAGGGTGTGGGGCTTATGAAGGTGTGACTGACAGAGTAATGGAGAGGGTATGGGGTTTAGGACAGAGTGACTGACAGAGTGATGGAGAGGGTGTGGAGTTTAGGACAGAGTGACTGACAGAGTGATGGAGAGGGTCTGGAGTTTAGGACTGTGTGACTGACAGAGTGATGGAGAGGGTGGGGGACATGACTGTGTGACTGACAGGGTGATGGAGAGCGTGTAGGGTTTACGACAGTATTACAGAGTGATGGAGAGGGTGTGGGGTTTATGGTAGTGTGACTGACAGGGTGATGGGGAGGGTGTGGGGTTTAAGAGTGTGAGTGACAGAGTGATGGAGAGGATGTGGTGTTTATGGCAGTGTGACTGACAGAGTGATGGAGAGTTGTTGGTGTTTACGACAGTGTGACTGACAGAATGATGGAGAGGGTGTGGAGTTAAGGACAGTGTGACTGACAGAGTGAGGAAGAGGGTGTGGGATTTGCGACAGTGTGACTGACAGAGTAATTCAGTGGGTATGGGTTTTATGACAGCGTGACTGACAGAGTGAGGGAGAGGGTGTGGGGTTTACGACAGTGTGACTGACAGAGTGAGGGAGAGAGTCTGGGGTTCATGACAGTGTGACTGACAGAGTGATGGAGAGGGTGGGGGACATGACTGTGTGACTGACAGGGTGGTGGAGAGGGTGTAGGGTTTACGACAGTGTTACAGAGTGATGGAGAGGGTGTGGGGTTTACGGTAGTGTGACTGACAGGGTGATGGGGAGGGTGTGGGGTTTAAGAGTGTGAGTGACAGAGTGATGGAGAGGATGTGGTGTTTATGGCAGTGTGACTGACAGAGTGATGGAGAGTTGTTGGTGTTTACGACAGTGTGACTGACAGAATGATGGAGAGGGTGTGGAGTTAAGGACAGTGTGACTGACAGAGTGAGGAAGAGGGTGTGGGATTTGCGACAGTGTGACTGACAGAGTAATTCAGTGGGTATGGGTTTTATGACAGTGTGACTGACAGAGTGAGGGAGAGGGTGTGGGGTTTACGACAGTGTGACTGACAGAGTGAGGGAGAGAGTCTGGGGTTTATGACAGTGTGACTGACAGAGTGATGGAGAGGGTGGGGGACATGACTGTGTGACTGACGGTGGTGGAGAGGGTGTAGGGTTTACGACAGTGTTACAGAGTGATGGAGAGGGTGTGGGGTTTACGGTAGTGTGACTGACAGGGTGATGGGGAGGGTGTGGGGTTTAAGAGTGTGAGTGACAGAGTGATGGAGAGGATGTGGTGTTTATGGCAGTGTGACTGACAGAGTGATGGAGAGTTGTTGGTGTTTACAACAGTGTGACTGACAGAATGATGGACAGGGTGTGGAGTTAAGGACAGTGTGACTGACAGAGTGAGGAAGAGGGTGTGGGATTTGCGACAGTGTGACTGACAGAGTAATTCAGTGGGTATGGGTTTTATGACAGTGTGACTGACAGAGTGAGGGAGAGGGTGTGGTGTTTACGACAGAGTGACTGACAGAGTGAGGGAGAGAGTGTGGGGTTTACGACAGTGTGACTGACAGAGTGATGGAGTGTGTGTGGGGTTTGCGACAGTGTGACTGACAGAGTGATGGAGAGGGTGTGGGGCTTATGAAGGTGTGACTGACAGAGTAATGGAGAGGGTATGGGATTTAGGACAGAGTGACTGACAGAGTGATGGAGAGGGTGTGGAGTTTAGGACAGAGTGACTGACAGAGTGATGGAGAGGGTGTGGGGCTTATGAAGGTGTGACTGACAGAGTAATGGAGAGGGTATGGGGTTTAGGACAGAGTGACTGACAGAGTGATGGAGAGGGTGTGGAGTTTAGGACAGAGTGACTGACAGAGTGATGGAGAGGGTGTGGAGTTTAGGACTGTGTGACTGACAGAGTGATGGAGAGGGTGGGGGACATGACTGTGTGACTGACAGGGTGATGGAGAGCGTGTAGGGTTTACGACAGTATTACAGAGTGATGGAGAGGGTGTGGGGTTTATGGTAGTGTGACTGACAGGGTGATGGGGAGGGTGTGGGGTTTAAGAGTGTGAGTGACAGAGTGATGGAGAGGATGTGGTGTTTATGGCAGTGTGACTGACAGAGTGATGGAGAGTTGTTGGTGTTTACGACAGTGTGACTGACAGAATGATGGAGAGGGTGTGGAGTTAAGGACAGTGTGACTGACAGAGTGAGGAAGAGGGTGTGGGATTTGCGACAGTATGACTGACAGAGTAATTCAGTGGGTATGGGTTTTATGACAGCGTGACTGACAGAGTGAGGGAGAGGGTGTGGGGTTTACGACAGTGTGACTGACAGAGTGAGGGAGAGAGTCTGGGGTTTATGACAGTGTGACTGACAGAGTGATGGAGAGGGTGGGGGACATGACTGTGTGACTGACAGGGTGGTGGAGAGGGTGTAGGGTTTACGACAGTGTTACAGAGTGATGGAGAGGGTGTGGGGTTTACGGTAGTGTGACTGACAGGGTGATGGGGAGGGTGTGGGGTTTAAGAGTGTGAGTGACAGAGTGATGGAGAGGATGTGGTGTTTATGGCAGTGTGACTGACAGAGTGATGGAGAGTTGTTGGTGTTTACGACAGTGTGACTGACAGAATGATGGACAGGGTGTGGAGTTAAGGACAGTGTGACTGACAGAGTGAGGAAGAGGGTGTGGGATTTGCGACAGTGTGACTGACAGAGTAATTCAGTGGGTATGGGTTTTATGACAGTGTGACTGACAGAGTGAGGGAGAGAGTGTGGGATTTGCGACAGTGTGACTGAGAGAGTGATGGAGAGTGTGTGGGGTTTGCGACAGTGTGACTGACAGAGTGATGGAGAGGGTGTGGGGCTTATGAAGGTGTGACTGACAGAGTAATGGAGAGGGTATGGGGTTTAGGACAGAGTGACTGACAGAGTGATGGAGAGGGTGTGGAGTTTAGGACAGAGTGACTGACAGAGTGATGGAGAGGGTGTGGAGTTTAGGACTGTGTGACTGACAGAGTGATGGAGAGGGTGGGGGACATGTCTGTGTGACTGGCAGGGTGATGGAGAGCGTGTAGGGTTTACGACAGTCTTACAGAGTGATGGAGAGGGTGTGGGGTTTATGGTAGTGTGACTGACAGGGTGATGGGGAGGGTGTGGGGTTTAAGAGTGTGAGTGACAGAGTGATGGAGAGGATGTGGTGTTTATGGCAGTGTGACTGACAGAGTGATGGAGAGTTGTTGGTGTTTACGACAGTGTGACTGACAGAATGATGGAGAGGGTGTGGAGTTAAGGACAGTGTGACTGACAGAGTGAGGAAGAGGGTGTGGGATTTGCGACAGTGTGACTGACAGAGTAATTCAGTGGGTATGGGTTTTATGACAGTGTGACTGACAGAGTGAGGGAGAGGGTGTGGGGTTTACGACAGTGTGACTGACAGAGTGAGGGAGAGAGTCTGGGGTTTATGACAGTGTGACTGACAGAGTGATGGAGAGGGTGGGGGACATGACTGTGTGACTGACAGGGTGGTGGAGAGGGTGTAGGGTTTACGACAGTGTTACAGAGTGATGGAGAGGGTGTGGGGTTTACGGTAGTGTGACTGACAGGGTGATGGGGAGGGTGTGGGGTTTAAGAGTGTGAGTGACAGAGTGATGGAGAGGATGTGGTGTTTATGGCAGTGTGACTGGCAGAGTGATGGAGAGTTGTTGGTGTTTACGACAGTGTGACTGACAGAATGATGGAGAGGGTGTGGAGTTAAGGACAGTGTGACTGACAGAGTGAGGAAGAGGGTGTGGGATTTGCGACAGTGTGACTGACAGAGTAATTCAGTGGGTATGGGTTTTATGACAGTGTGACTGACAGAGTGAGGGAGAGGGTGTGGGGTTTACGACAGTGTGACTGACAGAGTGAGGGAGAGAGTGTGGGGTTTACGACAGTGTGACTGACAGAGTGATGGAGAGTGTGTGGGGTTTGCGACAGTGTGACTGACAGAGTGATGGAGAGGGTGTGGGGCTTATGAAGGTGTGACTGACAGAGTAATGGAGAGGGTATGGGGTTTAGGACAGAGTGACTGACAGAGTGATGGAGAGGGTGTGGAGTTTAGGACAGAGTGACTGACAGAGTGATGGAGAGGGTGTGGGGCTTATGAAGGTGTGACTGACAGAGTAATGGAGAGGGTATGGGGTTTAGGACAGAGTGACTGACAGAGTGATGGAGAGGGTGTGGAGTTTAGGACAGAGTGACTGACAGAGTGATGGAGAGGGTGTGGAGTTTAGGACTGTGTGACTGA
>NC_092387.1:5465673-5687918 GCF_030028105.1 Mobula birostris | reverse complement strand
CAGAGTGATGGAGAGGGTGGGGGACATGACTGTGTGACTGACAGGGTGATGGAGAGCGTGTAGGGTTTACGACAGTATTACAGAGTGATGGAGAGGTTGTGGGGTTTATGGTAGTGTGACTGACAGGGTGATGGGGAGGGTGTGGGGTTTAAGAGTGTGAGTGACAGAGTGATGGAGAGGATGTGGTGTTTATGGCAGTGTGACTGACAGAGTGATGGAGAGTTGTTGGTGTTTACGACAGTGTGACTGACAGAATGATGGAGAGGGTGTGGAGTTAAGGACAGTGTGACTGACAGAGTGAGGAAGAGGGTGTGGGATTTGCGACAGTGTGACTGACAGAGTAATTCAGTGGGTATGGGTTTTATGACAGCGTGACTGACAGAGTGAGGGAGAGGGTGTGGGGTTTACGACAGTGTGACTGACAGAGTGAGGGAGAGAGTCTGGGGTTTATGACAGTGTGACTGACAAAGTGATGGAGAGGGTGGGGGACATGACTGTGTGACTGACAGGGTGGTGGAGAGGGTGTAGGGTTTACGACAGTGTTACAGAGTGATGGAGAGGGTGTGGGGTTTACGGTAGTGTGACTGACAGGGTGATGGGGAGGGTGTGGGGTTTAAGAGTGTGATTGACAGAGTGATGGAGAGGATGTGGTGTTTATGGCAGTGTGACTGACAGAGTGATGGAGAGTTGTTGGTGTTTAGGACAGTGTGACTGACAGAATGATGGACAGGGTGTGGAGTTAAGGACAGTGTGACTGACAGAGTGAGGAAGAGGGTGTGGGATTTGCGACAGTGTGACTGACAGAGTAATTCAGTGGGTATGGGTTTTATGACAGTGTGACTGACAGAGTGAGGGAGAGAGTGTGGGATTTGCGACAGTGTGACTGAGAGAGTGATGGAGAGTGTGTGGGGTTTGCGACAGTGTGACTGACAGAGTGATGGAGAGGGTGTGGGGCTTATGAAGGTGTGACTGACAGAGTAATGGAGAGGGTATGGGGTTTAGGACAGAGTGACTGACAGAGTGATGGAGAGGGTGTGGAGTTTAGGACAGAGTGACTAACAGAGTGATGGAGAGGGTGTGGAGTTTAGGACTGTGTGACTGACAGAGTGATGGAGAGGGTGGGGGACATGACTGTGTGACTGACAGGGTGATGGAGAGCGTGTAGGGTTTACGACAGTGTTACAGAGTGATGGAGAGGGTGTGGGGTTTATGGTAGTGTGACTGACAGGGTGATGGGGAAGGTGTGGGGTTTAAGAGTGTGAGTGACAGAGTGATGGAGAGGATGTGGTGTTTATGGCAGTGTGACTGACAGAGTGATGGAGAGTTGTTGGTTTTTACGACAGTGTGACTGACAGAATGATGGACAGGGTGTGGAGTTAAGGACAGTGTGACTGACAGAGTGAGGAAGAGGGTGTGGGATTTGCGACAGTGTGACTGACAGAGTAATTCAGTGGGTATGGGTTTTATGACAGTGTGACTGACAGAGTGAGGGAGAGGGTGTGGGGTTTACGACAGTGTGACTGACAGAGTGAGGGAGAGAGTGTGGGGTTTACGACAGTGTGACTGACAGAGTGATGGAGAGTGTGTGGGGTTTGCGACAGTGTGACTGACAGAGTGATGGAGAGGGTGTGGGGCTTATGAAGGTGTGACTGACAGAGTAATGGAGAGGGTATGGGGTTTAGGACAGAGTGACTGACAGAGTGATGGAGAGGGTGTGGAGTTTAGGACAGAGTGACTGACAGAGTGATGGAGAGGGTGTGGGGCTTATGAAGGTGTGACTGACAGAGTAATGGAGAGGGTATGGGGTTTAGGACAGAGTGACTGACAGAGTGATGGAGAGGGTGTGGAGTTTAGGACAGAGTGACTGACAGAGTGATGGAGAGGGTGTGGAGTTTAGGACTGTGTGACTGACAGAGTGATGGAGAGGGTGGGGGACATGACTGTGTGACTGACAGGGTGATGGAGAGCGTGTAGGGTTTACGACAGTATTACAGAGTGATGGAGAGGGTGTGGGGTTTATGGTAGTGTGACTGACAGGGTGATGGGGAGGGTGTGGGGTTTAAGAGTGTGAGTGACAGAGTGATGGAGAGGATGTGGTGTTTATGGCAGTGTGACTGACAGAGTGATGGAGAGTTGTTGGTGTTTACGACAGTGTGACTGACAGAATGATGGAGAGGGTGTGGAGTTAAGGACAGTGTGACTGACAGAGTGAGGAAGAGGGTGTGGGATTTGCGACAGTGTGACTGACAGAGTAATTCAGTGGGTATGGGTTTTATGACAGCGTAACTGACAGAGTGAGGGAGAGGGTGTGGGGTTTACGACAGTGTGACTGACAGAGTGAGGGAGAGAGTCTGGGGTTTATGACAGTGTGACTGACAGAGTGATGGAGAGGGTGGGGGACATGACTGTGTGACTGACAGGGTGGTGGAGAGGGTGTAGGGTTTACGACAGTGTTACAGAGTGATGGAGAGGGTGTGGGGTTTACGGTAGTGTGACTGACAGGGTGATGGGGAGGGTGTGGGGTTTAAGAGTGTGAGTGACAGAGTGATGGAGAGGATGTGGTGTTTATGGCAGTGTGACTGACAGAGTGATGGAGAGTTGTTGGTGTTTTTGACAGTGTGACTGACAGAATGATGGACAGGGTGTGGAGTTAAGGACAGTGTGACTGACAGAGTGAGGAAGAGGGTGTGGGATTTGCGACAGTGTGACTGACAGAGTAATTCAGTGGGTATGGGTTTTATGACAGTGTGACTGACAGAGTGAGGGAGAGAGTGTGGGATTTGCGACAGTGTGACTGAGAGAGTGATGGAGAGTGTGTGGGGTTTGCGACAGTGTGACTGACAGAGTGATGGAGAGGGTGTGGGGCTTATGAAGGTGTGACTGACAGAGTAATGGAGAGGGTATGGGGTTTAGGACAGAGTGACTGACAGAGTGATGGAGAGGGTGTGGAGTTTAGGACAGAGTGACTAACAGAGTGATGGAGAGGGTGTGGAGTTTAGGACTGTGTGACTGACAGAGTGATGGAGAGGGTGGGGGACATGACTGTGTGACTGACAGGGTGATGGAGAGCGTGTAGGGTTTACGACAGTGTTACAGAGTGATGGAGAGGGTGTGGGGTTTATGGTAGTGTGACTGACAGGGTGATGGGGAGGGTGTGGGGTTTAAGAGTGTGAGTGACAGAGTGATGGAGAGGATGTGGTGTTTATGGCAGTGTGACTGACAGAGTGATGGAGAGTTGTTGGTGTTTACGACAGTGTGACTGACAGAATGATGGAGAGGGTGTGGAGTTAAGGACAGTGTGACTGACAGAGTGAGGAAGAGGGTGTGGGATTTGCGACAGTGTGACTGACAGAGTAATTCAGTGGGTATGGGTTTTATGACAGTGTGACTGACAGAGTGAGGGAGAGGGTGTGGGGTTTACGACAGTGTGACTGACAGAGTGAGGGAGAGAGTCTGGGGTTTATGACAGTGTGACTGACAGAGTGATGGAGAGGGTGGGGGACATGACTGTGTGACTGACGGTGGTGGAGAGGGTGTAGGGTTTACGACAGTGTTACAGAGTGATGGAGAGGGTGTGGGGTTTACGGTAGTGTGACTGACAGGGTGATGGGGAGGGTGTGGGGTTTAAGAGTGTGAGTGACAGAGTGATGGAGAGGATGTGGTGTTTATGGCAGTGTGACTGACAGAGTGATGGAGAGTTGTTGGTGTTTACAACAGTGTGACTGACAGAATGATGGACAGGGTGTGGAGTTAAGGACAGTGTGACTGACAGAGTGAGGAAGAGGGTGTGGGATTTGCGACAGTGTGACTGACAGAGTAATTCAGTGGGTATGGGTTTTATGACAGTGTGACTGACAGAGTGAGGGAGAGGGTGTGGGGTTTACGACAGTGTGACTGACAGAGTGAGGGAGAGAGTGTGGGGTTTACGACAGTGTGACTGACAGAGTGATGGAGAGTGTGTGGGGTTTGCGACAGTGTGACTGACAGAGTGATGGAGAGGGTGTGGGGCTTATGAAGGTGTGACTGACAGAGTAATGGAGAGGGTATGGGGTTTAGGACAGAGTGACTGACAGAGTGATGGAGAGGGTGTGGAGTTTAGGACAGAGTGACTGACAGAGTGATGGAGAGGGTGTGGGGCTTATGAAGGTGTGACTGACAGAGTAATGGAGAGGGTATGGGGTTTAGGACAGAGTGACTGACAGAGTGATGGAGAGGGTGTGGAGTTTAGGACAGAGTGACTGACAGAGTGATGGAGAGGGTGTGGAGTTTAGGACTGTGTGACTGACAGAGTGATGGAGAGGGTGGGGGACATGACTGTGTGACTGACAGGGTGATGGAGAGCGTGTAGGGTTTACGACAGTATTACAGAGTGATGGAGAGGGTGTGGGGTTTATGGTAGTGTGACTGACAGGGTGATGGGGAGGGTGTGGGGTTTAAGAGTGTGAGTGACAGAGTGATGGAGAGGATGTGGTGTTTATGGCAGTGTGACTGACAGAGTGATGGAGAGTTGTTGGTGTTTACGACAGTGTGACTGACAGAATGATGGAGAGGGTGTGGAGTTAAGGACAGTGTGACTGACAGAGTGAGGAAGAGGGTGTGGGATTTGCGACAGTGTGACTGACAGAGTAATTCAGTGGGTATGGGTTTTATGACAGCGTGACTGACAGAGTGAGGGAGAGGGTGTGGGGTTTACGACAGTGTGACTGACAGAGTGAGGGAGAGAGTCTGGGGTTTATGACAGTGTGACTGACAGAGTGATGGAGAGGGTGGGGGACATGACTGTGTGACTGACAGGGTGGTGGAGAGGGTGTAGGGTTTACGACAGTGTTACAGAGTGATGGAGAGGGTGTGGGGTTTACGGTAGTGTGACTGACTGGGTGATGGGGAGGGTGTGGGGTTTAAGAGTGTGAGTGACAGAGTGATGGAGAGGATGTGGTGTTTATGGCAGTGTGACTGACAGAGTGATGGAGAGTTGTTGGTGTTTACGACAGTGTGACTGACAGAATGATGGAGAGGGTGTGGAGTTAAGGACAGTGTGACTGACAGAGTGAGGAAGAGGGTGTGGGATTTGCGACAGTGTGACTGACAGAGTAATTCAGTGGGTATGGGTTTTATGACAGCGTGACTGACAGAGTGAGGGAGAGGGTGTGGGTTTACGACAGTATGACTGACAGAGTGAGGGAGAGAGTCTGGGGTTTATGACAGTGTGACTGACAGAGTGATGGAGAGGGTGGGGGACATGACTGTGTGACTGACAGGGTGGTGGAGAGGGTGTAGGGTTTACGACAGTGTTACAGAGTGATGGAGAGGGTGTGGGGTTTACGGTAGTGTGACTGACAGGGTGATGGGGAGGGTGTGGGGTTTAAGAGTGTGAATGACAGAGTGATGGAGAGGATGTGGTGTTTATGGCAGTGTGACTGACAGAGTGATGGAGAGTTGTTGGTGTTTACGACAGTGTGACTGACAGAATGATGGAGAGGGTGTGGAGTTAAGGACAGTGTGACTGACAGAGTGAGGAAGAGGGTGTGGGATTTGCGACAGTGTGACTGACAGAGTAATTCAGTGGGTATGGGTTTTATGACAGTGTGACTGACAGAGTGAGGGAGAGGGTGTGGGGTTTACGACAGTGTGACTGACAGAGTGAGGGAGAGAGTCTGGGGTTTATGACAGTGTGACTGACAGAGTGATGGAGAGGGTGGGGGACATGACTGTGTGACTGACGGTGGTGGAGAGGGTGTAGGGTTTACGACAGTGTTACAGAGTGATGGAGAGGGTGTGGGGTTTACGGTAGTGTGACTGACAGGGTGATGGGGAGGGTGTGGGGTTTAAGAGTGTGAGTGACAGAGTGATGGAGAGGATGTGGTGTTTATGGCAGTGTGACTGACAGAGTGATGGAGAGTTGTTGGTGTTTACAACAGTGTGACTGACAGAATGATGGACAGGGTGTGGAGTTAAGGACAGTGTGACTGACAGAGTGAGGAAGAGGGTGCGGGATTTGCGACAGTGTGACTGACAGAGTAATTCAGTGGGTATGGGTTTTATGACAGTGTGACTGACAGAGTGAGGGAGAGGGTGTGGTGTTTACGACAGTGTGACTGACAGAGTGAGGGAGAGAGTGTGGGGTTTACGACAGTGTGACTGACAGAGTGATGGAGTGTGTGTGGGGTTTGCGACAGTGTGACTGACAGAGTGATGGAGAGGGTGTGGGGCTTATGAAGGTGTGACTGACAGAGTAATGGAGAGGGTATGGGGTTTAGGACAGAGTGACTGACAGAGTGATGGAGAGGGTGTGGAGTTTAGGACAGAGTGACTGACAGAGTGATGGAGAGGGTGTGGGGCTTATGAAGGTGTGACTGACAGAGTAATGGAGAGGGTATGGGGTTTAGGACAGAGTGACTGACAGAGTGATGGAGAGGGTGTGGAGTTTAGGACAGAGTGACTGACAGAGTGATGGAGAGGGTGTGGAGTTTAGGACTGTGTGACTGACAGAGTGATGGAGAGGGTGGGGGAAATGACTGTGTGACTGACAGGGTGATGGAGAGCGTGTAGGGTTTACGACAGTATTACAGAGTGATGGAGAGGGTGTGGGGTTTATGGTAGTGTGACTGACAGGGTGATGGGGAGGGTGTGGGGTTTAAGAGTGTGAGTGACAGAGTGATGGAGAGGATGTGGTGTTTATGGCAGTGTGACTGACAGAGTGATGGAGAGTTGTTGGTGTTTACGACAGTGTGACTGACAGAATGATGGAGAGGGTGTGGAGTTAAGGACAGTGTGACTGACAGAGTGAGGAAGAGGGTGTGGGATTTGCGACAGTGTGACTGACAGAGTAATTCAGTGGGTATGGGTTTTATGACAGCGTGACTGACAGAGTGAGGGAGAGGGTGTGGGGTTTACGACAGTGTGACTGACAGAGTGAGGGAGAGAGTCTGGGGTTTATGACAGTGTGACTGACAGAGTGATGGAGAGGGTGGGGGACATGACTGTGTGACTGACAGGGTGGTGGAGAGGGTGTAGGGTTTACGACAGTGTTACAGAGTGATGGAGAGGGTGTGGGGTTTACGGTAGTGTGACTGACAAGGTGATGGGGAGGGTGTGGGGTTTAAGAGTGTGAGTGACAGAGTGATGGAGAGGATGTGGTGTTTATGGCAGTGTGACTGACAGAGTGATGGAGAGTTGTTGGTGTTTACGACAGTGTGACTGACAGAATGATGGACAGGGTGTGGAGTTAAGGACAGTGTGACTGACAGAGTGAGGAAGAGGGTGTGGGATTTGCGACAGTGTGACTGACAGAGTAATTCAGTGGGTATGGGTTTTATGACAGTGTGACTGACAGAGTGAGGGAGAGAGTGTGGGATTTGCGACAGTGTGACTGAGAGAGTGATGGAGAGTGTGTGGGGTTTGCGACAGTGTGACTGACAGAGTGATGGAGAGGGTGTGGGGCTTATGAAGGTGTGACTGACAGAGTAATGGAGAGGGTATGGGGTTTAGGACAGAGTGACTGACAGAGTGATGGAGAGGGTGTGGAGTTTAGGACAGAGTGACTGACAGAGTGATGGAGAGGGTGTGGAGTTTAGGACTGTGTGACTGACAGAGTGATGGAGAGGGTGGGGGACATGACTGTGTGACTGACAGGGTGATGGAGAGCGTGTAGGGTTTACGACAGTGTTACAGAGTGATGGAGAGGGTGTGGGGTTTACGGTAGTGTGACTGACAGGGTGATGGGGAGGGTGTGGGGTTTAAGAGTGTGAGTGACAGAGTGATGGAGAGGATGTGGTGTTTATGGCAGTGTGACTGACAGAGTGATGGAGAGTTGTTGGTGTTTACGACAGTGTGACTGACAGAATGATGGACAGGGTGTGGAGTTAAGGACAGTGTGACTGACAGAGTGAGGAAGAGGGTGTGGGATTTGCGACAGTGTGACTGACAGAGTAATTCAGTGGGTATGGGTTTTATGACAGTGTGACTGACAGAGTGAGGGAGAGAGTGTGGGATTTGCGACAGTGTGACTGAGAGAGTGATGGAGAGTGTGTGGGGTTTGCGACAGTGTGACTGACAGAGTGATGGAGAGGGTGTGGGGCTTATGAAGGTGTGACTGACAGAGTAATGGAGAGGGTATGGGGTTTAGGACAGAGTGACTGACAGAGTGATGGAGAGGGTGTGGAGTTTAGGACAGAGTGACTAACAGAGTGATGGAGAGGGTGTGGAGTTTAGGACTGTGTGACTGACAGAGTGATGGAGAGGGTGGGGGACATGACTGTGTGACTGACAGGGTGATGGAGAGCGTGTAGGGTTTACGACAGTGTTACAGAGTGATGGAGAGGGTGTGGGGTTTATGGTAGTGTGACTGACAGGGTGATGGGGAGGGTGTGGGGTTTAAGAGTGTGAGTGACAGAGTGATGGAGAGGATGTGGTGTTTATGGCAGTGTGACTGACAGAGTGATGGAGAGTTGTTGGTGTTTACGACAGTGTGACTGACAGAATGATGGAGAGGGTGTGGAGTTAAGGACAGTGTGACTGACAGAGTGAGGAAGAGGGTGTGGGATTTGCGACAGTGTGACTGACAGAGTAATTCAGTGGGTATGGGTTTTATGACAGTGTGACTGACAGAGTGAGGGAGAGGGTGTGGGGTTTACGACAGTGTGACTGAGAGTGAGAGAGAGAGTCTGGGGTTCATGACAGTGTGACTGACAGAGTGATGGAGAGGGTGGGGGACATGACTGTGTGACTGACGGTGGTGGAGAGGGTGTAGGGTTTACGACAGTGTTACAGAGTGATGGAGAGGGTGTGGGGTTTACGGTAGTGTGACTGACAGGGTGATGGGGAGGGTGTGGGGTTTAAGAGTGTGAGTGACAGAGTGATGGAGAGGATGTGGTGTTTATGGCAGTGTGACTGACAGAGTGATGGAGAGTTGTTGGTGTTTACAACAGTGTGACTGACAGAATGATGGACAGGGTGTGGAGTTAAGGACAGTGTGACTGACAGAGTGAGGAAGAGGGTGTGGGATTTGCGACAGTGTGACTGACAGAGTAATTCAGTGGGTATGGGTTTTATGACAGTGTGACTGACAGAGTGAGGGAGAGGGTGTGGGGTTTACGACAGTGTGACTGACAGAGTGAGGGAGAGAGTGTGGGGTTTACGACAGTGTGACTGACAGAGTGATGGAGAGTGTGTGGGGTTTGCGACAGTGTGACTGACAGTGTGATGGAGAGGGTGTGGGGCTTATGAAGGTGTGACTGACAGAGTAATGGAGAGGGTATGGGGTTTAGGACAGAGTGACTGACAGAGTGATGGAGAGGGTGTGGAGTTTAGGACAGAGTGACTGACAGAGTGACGGAGAGGGTGTGGGGCTTATGAAGGTGTGACTGACAGAGAAATGGAGAGGGTATGGGGTTTAGGACAGAGTGACTGA
The DNA here is from genome assembly GCF_030028105.1 of Mobula birostris. Taxonomy (NCBI): domain Eukaryota; kingdom Metazoa; phylum Chordata; class Chondrichthyes; order Myliobatiformes; family Myliobatidae; genus Mobula; species Mobula birostris. The sequence continues at coordinate 5,678,509 of NC_092387.1, read as the reverse complement.
CAGAGTGATGGAGAGGGTGTGGAGTTTAGGACAGAGTGACTGACAGAGTGATGGAGAGGGTGTGGAGTTTAGGACTGTGTGACTGACAGAGTGATGGAGAGGGTGGGGGACATGACTGTGTGACTGACAGGGTGATGGAGAGCGTGTAGGGTTTACGACAGTATTACAGAGTGATGGAGAGGGTGTGGGGTTTATGGTAGTGTGACTGACAGGGTGATGGGGAGGGTGTGGGGTTTAAGAGTGTGAGTGACAGAGTGATGGAGAGGATGTGGTGTTTATGGCAGTGTGACTGACAGAGTGATGGAGAGTTGTTGGTGTTTACGACAGTGTGACTGACAGAATGATGGAGAGGGTGTGGAGTTAAGGACAGTGTGACTGACAGAGTGAGGAAGAGGGTGTGGGATTTGCGACAGTGTGACTGACAGAGTAATTCAGTGGGTATGGGTTTTATGACAGCGTGACTGACAGAGTGAGGGAGAGGGTGTGGGGTTTACGACAGTGTGACTGACAGAGTGAGGGAGAGAGTCTGGGGTTTATGACAGTGTGACTGACAGAGTGATGGAGAGGGTGGGGGACATGACTGTGTGACTGACAGGGTGGTGGAGAGGGTGTAGGGTTTACGACAGTGTTACAGAGTGATGGAGAGGGTGTGGGGTTTACGGTAGTGTGACTGACAAGGTGATGGGGAGGGTGTGGGGTTTAAGAGTGTGAGTGACAGAGTGATGGAGAGGATGTGGTGTTTATGGCAGTGTGACTGACAGAGTGATGGAGAGTTGTTGGTGTTTACGACAGTGTGACTGACAGAATGATGGACAGGGTGTGGAGTTAAGGACAGTGTGACTGACAGAGTGAGGAAGAGGGTGTGGGATTTGCGACAGTGTGACTGACAGAGTAATTCAGTGGGTATGGGTTTTATGACAGTGTGACTGACAGAGTGAGGGAGAGAGTGTGGGATTTGCGACAGTGTGACTGAGAGAGTGATGGAGAGTGTGTGGGGTTTGCGACAGTGTGACTGACAGAGTGATGGAGAGGGTGTGGGGCTTATGAAGGTGTGACTGACAGAGTAATGGAGAGGGTATGGGGTTTAGGACAGAGTGACTGACAGAGTGATGGAGAGGGTGTGGAGTTTAGGACAGAGTGACTGACAGAGTGATGGAGAGGGTGTGGAGTTTAGGACTGTGTGACTGACAGAGTGATGGAGAGGGTGGGGGACATGACTGTGTGACTGACAGGGTGATGGAGAGCGTGTAGGGTTTACGACAGTGTTACAGAGTGATGGAGAGGGTGTGGGGTTTACGGTAGTGTGACTGACAGGGTGATGGGGAGGGTGTGGGGTTTAAGAGTGTGAGTGACAGAGTGATGGAGAGGATGTGGTGTTTATGGCAGTGTGACTGACAGAGTGATGGAGAGTTGTTGGTGTTTACGACAGTGTGACTGACAGAATGATGGACAGGGTGTGGAGTTAAGGACAGTGTGACTGACAGAGTGAGGAAGAGGGTGTGGGATTTGCGACAGTGTGACTGACAGAGTAATTCAGTGGGTATGGGTTTTATGACAGTGTGACTGACAGAGTGAGGGAGAGAGTGTGGGATTTGCGACAGTGTGACTGAGAGAGTGATGGAGAGTGTGTGGGGTTTGCGACAGTGTGACTGACAGAGTGATGGAGAGGGTGTGGGGCTTATGAAGGTGTGACTGACAGAGTAATGGAGAGGGTATGGGGTTTAGGACAGAGTGACTGACAGAGTGATGGAGAGGGTGTGGAGTTTAGGACAGAGTGACTAACAGAGTGATGGAGAGGGTGTGGAGTTTAGGACTGTGTGACTGACAGAGTGATGGAGAGGGTGGGGGACATGACTGTGTGACTGACAGGGTGATGGAGAGCGTGTAGGGTTTACGACAGTGTTACAGAGTGATGGAGAGGGTGTGGGGTTTATGGTAGTGTGACTGACAGGGTGATGGGGAGGGTGTGGGGTTTAAGAGTGTGAGTGACAGAGTGATGGAGAGGATGTGGTGTTTATGGCAGTGTGACTGACAGAGTGATGGAGAGTTGTTGGTGTTTACGACAGTGTGACTGACAGAATGATGGAGAGGGTGTGGAGTTAAGGACAGTGTGACTGACAGAGTGAGGAAGAGGGTGTGGGATTTGCGACAGTGTGACTGACAGAGTAATTCAGTGGGTATGGGTTTTATGACAGTGTGACTGACAGAGTGAGGGAGAGGGTGTGGGGTTTACGACAGTGTGACTGAGAGTGAGAGAGAGAGTCTGGGGTTCATGACAGTGTGACTGACAGAGTGATGGAGAGGGTGGGGGACATGACTGTGTGACTGACGGTGGTGGAGAGGGTGTAGGGTTTACGACAGTGTTACAGAGTGATGGAGAGGGTGTGGGGTTTACGGTAGTGTGACTGACAGGGTGATGGGGAGGGTGTGGGGTTTAAGAGTGTGAGTGACAGAGTGATGGAGATGATGTGGTGTTTATGGCAGTGTGACTGACAGAGTGATGGAGAGTTGTTGGTGTTTACAACAGTGTGACTGACAGAATGATGGACAGGGTGTGGAGTTAAGGACAGTGTGACTGACAGAGTGAGGAAGAGGGTGTGGGATTTGCGACAGTGTGACTGACAGAGTAATTCAGTGGGTATGGGTTTTATGACAGTGTGACTGACAGAGTGAGGGAGAGGGTGTGGGGTTTACGACAGTGTGACTGACAGAGTGAGGGAGAGAGTGTGGGGTTTACGACAGTGTGACTGACAGAGTGATGGAGAGTGTGTGGGGTTTGCGACAGTGTGACTGACAGTGTGATGGAGAGGGTGTGGGGCTTATGAAGGTGTGACTGACAGAGTAATGGAGAGGGTATGGGGTTTAGGACAGAGTGACTGACAGAGTGATGGAGAGGGTGTGGAGTTTAGGACAGAGTGACTGACAGAGTGACGGAGAGGGTGTGGGGCTTATGAAGGTGTGACTGACAGAGAAATGGAGAGGGTATGGGGTTTAGGACAGAGTGACTGACAGAGTGATGGAGAGGGTGTGGAGTTTAGGACAGAGTGACTGACAGAGTGATGGAGAGGGTGTGGAGTTTAGGACTGTGTGACTGACAGAGTGATGGAGAGGGTGGGGGACATGACTGTGTGACTGACAGGGTGATGGAGAGCGTGTAGGGTTTACGACAGTATTACAGAGTGATGGAGAGGGTGTGGGGTTTATGGTAGTGTGACTGACAGGGTGATGGGGAGGGTGTGGGGTTTAAGAGTGTGACTGACAGAGTGATGGAGAGTTGTTGGTGTTTACGACAGTGTGACTGACAGAATGATGGAGAGGGTGTGGAGTTAAGGACAGTGTGACTGACAGAGTGAGGAAGAGGGTGTGGGATTTGCGACAGTGTGACTGACAGAGTAATTCAGTGGGTATGGGTTTTATGACAGCGTGACTGACAGAGTGAGGGAGAGGGTGTGCGGTTTACGACAGTGTGACTGACAGAGTGAGGGAGAGAGTCTGGGGTTTATGACGGTGTGACTGACAGAGTGATGGAGAGGGTGGGGGACATGACTGTGTGACTGACAGGGTGGTGGAGAGGGTGTAGGGTTTACGACAGTGTTACAGAGTGATGGAGAGGGTGTGGGGTTTACGGTAGTGTGACTGACAGGGTGATGGGGAGGGTGTGGGGTTTAAGAGTGTGAGTGACAGAGTGATGGAGAGGATGTGGTGTTTATGGCAGTGTGACTGACAGAGTGATGGAGAGTTGTTGGTGTTTACGACAGTGTGACTGACAGAATGATGGACAGGGTGTGGAGTTAAGGACAGTGTGACTGACAGAGTGAGGAAGAGGGTGTGGGATTTGCGACAGTGTGACTGACAGAGTAATTCAGTAGGTATGGGTTTTATGACAGTGTGACTGACAGAGTGAGGGAGAGAGTGTGGGATTTGCGACAGTGTGACTGAGAGAGTGATGGAGAGTGTGTGGGGTTTGCGACAGTGTGACTGACAGAGTGATGGAGAGGGTGTGGGGCTTATGAAGGTGTGACTGACAGAGTAATGGAGAGGGTATGGGGTTTAGGACAGAGTGACTGACAGAGTGATGGAGAGGGTGTGGAGTTTAGGACAGAGTGACTGACAGAGTGATGGAGAGGGTGTGGAGTTTAGGACTGTGTGACTGACAGAGTGATGGAGAGGGTGAGGGACATGACTGTGTGACTGACAGGGTGATGGAGAGCGTGTAAGGTTTACGACAGTGTTACAGAGTGATGGAGAGGGTTTGGGGTTTATGGTAGTGTGACTGACAGGGTGATGGGGAGGGTGTGGGGTTTAAGAGTGTGAGTGACAGAGTGATGGAGAGTAGTTGGTGTTTACGACAGTGTGACTGACCGAATGATGGAGAGGGTGTGGAGTTAAAGACAGTGTGACGGACAGAGTGAGGAAGAGGGTGTGGGATTTGCGACATTGTGACTGACAGAGTAATTCAGTGGGTATGGGTTTTATGACAGTGTGACTGACAGAGTGAGGGAGAGCGTGTGGGGTTTACGACAGTGTGACTGACAGAGTGAGGGAGAGAGTGTGGGGTTTATGACTGTGTGACTGACAGAGTGATGGAGAGGGTGGGGGACATGACTGTGTGACTGACAGGGTGGTGGAGAGGGTGTAGGGTTTACGACAGTGTTACAGAGTGATGGAGAGGGTGTGGGGTTTACGGTAGTGTGATTGACAGGGTGATGGGGGGGGTGTGGGGTTTAAGAGTGTGAGTGACAGAGTGATGGAGAGGATGTGGTGTTTATGGCAGTGTGACTGACAGAGTGATGGAGAGTTGTTGGTGTTTACGACAGTGTGACTGACAGAATGATGGAGAGGGTGTGGAGTAAAGGACAGTGTGACTGACAGAGTGAGGAAGAGGGTGTGGGATTCGCGACAGTGTGACTGATAGTGTAATTCAGTGGGTATGGGTTTTATGACAGTGTGACTGACAGAGTGAGGGAGAGGGTGTGGGATTTGCGACAGTGTGACTGACAGAGTAATTCAGTGGGTATGGGTTTTATGACAGTGTGACTGACAGAGTGATGGAGAGGGTGTGGGGCTTATGAAGGTGTGACTGACAGAGTAATGGAGAGGGTATGGGGTTGAGGACAGAGTGACAGACAGAGTGATGGAGAGGGTGTGGAGTTTTAGGACAGAGTGACTGACAGAGTGATGGAGAGGGTGTGGAGTTTAGGACTGTGTGACTGACAGAGTGATGGAGAGGGTGGGGGACATGACTGTGTGACTGACAGGGTGATGGAGAGCGTGTAGGGTTTACGACAGTGTTACAGAGTGATGGAGAGGGTGTGGGGTTTATGGTAGTGTGACTGACAGGGTGATGGGGAGGGTGTGGGGTATAAGAGTGTGAGTGACAGAGTGATGGAGAGGATGTGGTGTTTATGGCAGTGTGACTGACAGAGTGATGGAGAGTTGTTGGTGTTTACGACAGTGTGACTGACAGAATGATGGACAGGGTGTGGAGTTAAGGACAGTGTGACTGACAGAGTGAGGAAGAGGGTGTGGGATTTGCGACAGTGTGACTGACAGAGTAATTCAGTGGGTATGGGTTTTATGACAGTGTGACTGACAGAGTGAGGGAGAGAGTGTGGGATTTGCGACAGTGTGACTGAGAGAGTGATGGAGAGTGTGTGGGGTTTGCGACAGTGTGACTGACAGAGTGATGGAGAGGGTGTGGGGCTTATGAAGGTGTGACTGACAGAGTAATGGAGAGGGTATGGGGTTTAGGACAGAGTGACTGACAGAGTGATGGAGAGGGTGTGGAGTTTAGGACAGAGTGACTAACAGAGTGATGGAGAGGGTGTGGAGTTTAGGACTGTGTGACTGACAGAGTGATGGAGAGGGTGGGGGACATGACTGTGTGACTGACAGGGTGATGGAGAGCGTGTAGGGTTTACGACAGTGTTACAGAGTGATGGAGAGGGTGTGGGGTTTATGGTAGTGTGACTGACAGGGTGATGGGGAGGGTGTGGGGTTTAAGAGTGTGAGTGACAGAGTGATGGAGAGGATGTGGTGTTTATGGCAGTGTGACTGACAGAGTGATGGAGAGTTGTTGGTGTTTACGACAGTGTGACTGACAGAATGATGGAGAGGGTGTGGAGTTAAGGACAGTGTGACTGACAGAGTGAGGAAGAGGGTGTGGGATTTGCGACAGTGTGACTGACAGAGTAATTCAGTGGGTATGGGTTTTATGACAGTGTGACTGACAGAGTGAGGGAGAGGGTGTGGGGTTTACGACAGTGTGACTGAGAGTGAGAGAGAGAGTCTGGGGTTCATGACAGTGTGACTGACAGAGTGATGGAGAGGGTGGGGGACATGACTGTGTGACTGACGGTGGTGGAGAGGGTGTAGGGTTTACGACAGTGTTACAGAGTGATGGAGAGGGTGTGGGGTTTACGGTAGTGTGACTGACAGGGTGATGGGGAGGGTGTGGGGTTTAAGAGTGTGAGTGACAGAGTGATGGAGAGGATGTGGTGTTTATGGCAGTGTGACTGACAGAGTGATGGAGAGTTGTTGGTGTTTACAACAGTGTGACTGACAGAATGATGGACAGGGTGTGGAGTTAAGGACAGTGTGACTGACAGAGTGAGGAAGAGGGTGTGGGATTTGCGACAGTGTGACTGACAGAGTAATTCAGTGGGTATGGGTTTTATGACAGTGTGACTGACAGAGTGAGGGAGAGGGTGTGGGGTTTACGACAGTGTGACTGACAGAGTGAGGGAGAGAGTGTGGGGTTTACGACAGTGTGACTGACAGAGTGATGGAGAGTGTGTGGGGTTTGCGACAGTGTGACTGACAGTGTGATGGAGAGGGTGTGGGGCTTATGAAGGTGTGACTGACAGAGTAATGGAGAGGGTATGGGGTTTAGGACAGAGTGACTGACAGAGTGATGGAGAGGGTGTGGAGTTTAGGACAGAGTGACTGACAGAGTGACGGAGAGGGTGTGGGGCTTATGAAGGTGTGACTGACAGAGAAATGGAGAGGGTATGGGGTTTAGGACAGAGTGACTGACAGAGTGATGGAGAGGGTGTGGAGTTTAGGACAGAGTGACTGACAGAGTGATGGAGAGGGTGTGGAGTTTAGGACTGTGTGACTGACAGAGTGATGGAGAGGGTGGGGGACATGACTGTGTGACTGACAGGGTGATGGAGAGCGTGTAGGGTTTACGACAGTATTACAGAGTGATGGAGAGGGTGTGGGGTTTATGGTAGTGTGACTGACAGGGTGATGGGGAGGGTGTGGGGTTTAAGAGTGTGAGTGACAGAGTGATGGAGAGGATGTGGTGTTTATGGCAGTGTGACTGACAGAGTGATGGAGAGTTGTTGGTGTTTACGACAGTGTGACTGACAGAATGATGGAGAGGGTGTGGAGTTAAGGACAGTGTGACTGACAGAGTGAGGAAGAGGGTGTGGGATTTGCGACAGTGTGACTGACAGAGTAATTCAGTGGGTATGGGTTTTATGACAGCGTGACTGACAGAGTGAGGGAGAGGGTGTGCGGTTTACGACAGTGTGACTGACAGAGTGAGGGAGAGAGTCTGGGGTTTATGACGGTGTGACTGACAGAGTGATGGAGAGGGTGGGGGACATGACTGTGTGACTGACAGGGTGGTGGAGAGGGTGTAGGGTTTACGACAGTGTTACAGAGTGATGGAGAGGGTGTGGGGTTTACGGTAGTGTGACTGACAGGGTGATGGGGAGGGTGTGGGGTTTAAGAGTGTGAGTGACAGAGTGATGGAGAGGATGTGGTGTTTATGGCAGTGTGACTGACAGAGTGATGGAGAGTTGTTGGTGTTTACGACAGTGTGACTGACAGAATGATGGACAGGGTGTGGAGTTAAGGACAGTGTGACTGACAGAGTGAGGAAGAGGGTGTGGGATTTGCGACAGTGTGACTGACAGAGTAATTCAGTAGGTATGGGTTTTATGACAGTGTGACTGACAGAGTGAGGGAGAGAGTGTGGGATTTGCGACAGTGTGACTGAGAGAGTGATGGAGAGTGTGTGGGGTTTGCGACAGTGTGACTGACAGAGTGATGGAGAGGGTGTGGGGCTTATGAAGGTGTGACTGACAGAGTAATGGAGAGGGTATGGGGTTTAGGACAGAGTGACTGACAGAGTGATGGAGAGGGTGTGGAGTTTAGGACAGAGTGACTGACAGAGTGATGGAGAGGGTGTGGAGTTTAGGACTGTGTGACTGACAGAGTGATGGAGAGGGTGAGGGACATGACTGTGTGACTGACAGGGTGATGGAGAGCGTGTAAGGTTTACGACAGTGTTACAGAGTGATGGAGAGGGTTTGGGGTTTATGGTAGTGTGACTGACAGGGTGATGGGGAGGGTGTGGGGTTTAAGAGTGTGAGTGACAGAGTGATGGAGAGTAGTTGGTGTTTACGACAGTGTGACTGACCGAATGATGGAGAGGGTGTGGAGTTAAAGACAGTGTGACGGACAGAGTGAGGAAGAGGGTGTGGGATTTGCGACATTGTGACTGACAGAGTAATTCAGTGGGTATGGGTTTTATGACAGTGTGACTGACAGAGTGAGGGAGAGCGTGTGGGGTTTACGACAGTGTGACTGACAGAGTGAGGGAGAGAGTGTGGGGTTTATGACTGTGTGACTGACAGAGTGATGGAGAGGGTGGGGGACATGACTGTGTGACTGACAGGGTGGTGGAGAGGGTGTAGGGTTTACGACAGTGTTACAGAGTGATGGAGAGGGTGTGGGGTTTACGGTAGTGTGATTGACAGGGTGATGGGGGGGGTGTGGGGTTTAAGAGTGTGAGTGACAGAGTGATGGAGAGGATGTGGTGTTTATGGCAGTGTGACTGACAGAGTGATGGAGAGTTGTTGGTGTTTACGACAGTGTGACTGACAGAATGATGGAGAGGGTGTGGAGTAAAGGACAGTGTGACTGACAGAGTGAGGAAGAGGGTGTGGGATTCGCGACAGTGTGACTGATAGTGTAATTCAGTGGGTATGGGTTTTATGACAGTGTGACTGACAGAGTGAGGGAGAGGGTGTGGGATTTGCGACAGTGTGACTGACAGAGTAATTCAGTGGGTATGGGTTTTATGACAGTGTGACTGACAGAGTGATGGAGAGGGTGTGGGGCTTATGAAGGTGTGACTGACAGAGTAATGGAGAGGGTATGGGGTTGAGGACAGAGTGACAGACAGAGTGATGGAGAGGGTGTGGAGTTTTAGGACAGAGTGACTGACAGAGTGATGGAGAGGGTGTGGAGTTTAGGACTGTGTGACTGACAGAGTGATGGAGAGGGTGGGGGACATGACTGTGTGACTGACAGGGTGATGGAGAGCGTGTAGGGTTTACGACAGTGTTACAGAGTGATGGAGAGGGTGTGGGGTTTATGGTAGTGTGACTGACAGGGTGATGGGGAGGGTGTGGGGTTTAAGAGTGTGAGTGACAGAGTGATGGAGAGGATGTGGTGTTTATGGCAGTGTGACTGACAGAGTGATGGAGAGTTGTTGGTGTTTACGACAGTGTGACTGACAGAATGATGGAGAGGGTGTGGAGTTAAGGACAGTGTGACTGACAGAGTGAGGAAGAGGGTGTGGGATTTGCGACAGTGTGACTGACAGAGTAATTCAGTGGGTATGGGTTTTATGACAGTGTGACTGACAGAGTGAGGGAGAGGGTGTGGGGTTTACGACAGTGTGACTGACAGAGTGAGGGAGAGAGTCTGGGGTTTATGACAGTGTGACTGACAGAGTGATGGAGAGGGTGGGGGACATGACTGGATGACTGACAGGGTGGTGGAGAGGGTGTAGGGTTTACGACAGTGTTACAGAGTGATGGAGAGGGTGTGGGGTTTACGGTAGTGTGACTTACAGGGTGATGGGGAGGGTGTGGGGTTTAAGAGTGTGAGTGACAGAGTGATGGAGAGGATGTGGTGTTTATGGCAGTGTGACTGACAGAGTGATGGAGAGTTGTTGGTGTTTACAACAGTGTGACTGACAGAATGATGGACAGGGTGTGGAGTTAAGGACAGTGTGACTGACAGAGTGAGGAAGAGGGTGTGGGATTTGCGACTGTGTGCCTGACAGAGTAATTCAGTGGGTATGGGTTTTATGACAGTGTGACTGACAGAGTGAGGGAGAGGGTGTGGGGTTTACGACAGTGTGACTGACAGAGTGAGGGAGAGAGTGTGGGGTTTACGACAGTGTGACTGACAGAGTGATGGAGAGTGTGTGGGGTTTGCGACAGTGTGACTGACAGAGTGATGGAGAGGGTGTGGGGCTTATGAAGGTGTGACTGACAGAGTAATGGAGAGGGTATGGGGTTTAGGACAGAGTGACTGACAGAGTGATGGAGAGGGTGTGGAGTTTAGGACAGAGTGACTGACAGAGTGATGGAGAGGGTGTGGGGCTTATGAAGGTGTGACTGACAGAGTAATGGAGAGGGTATGGGGTTTAGGACAGAGTGACTGACAGAGTGATGGAGACGGTGTGGAGTTTAGGACAGAGTGACTGACAGAGTGATGGAGAGGGTGTGGAGTTTAGGACTGTGTGACTGACAGAGTGATGGAGAGGGTGGGGGACATGACTGTGTGATTGACAGGGTGATGGAGAGCGTGTAGGGTTTACGACAGTATTACAGAGTGATGGAGAGGGTGTGGGGTTTATGGTAGTGTGACTGACAGGGTGATGGGGAGGGTGTGGGGTTTAAGAGTGTGAGTGACAGAGTGATGGAGAGGATGTGGTGTTTATGGCAGTGTGACTGACAGAGTGATGGAGAGTTGTTGGTGTTTACGACAGTGTGACTGACAGAATGATGGAGAGGGTGTGGAGTTAAGGACAGTGTGACTGACAGAGTGAGGAAGAGGGTGTGGGATTTGCGACAGTGTGACTGACAGAGTAATTCAGTGGGTATGGGTTTTATGACAGCGTGACTGACAGAGTGAGGGAGAGGGTGTGCGGTTTACGACAGTGTGACTGACAGAGTGAGGGAGAGAGTCTGGGGTTTATGACAGTGTGGCTGACAGAGTGATGGAGAGGGTGGGGGACATGACTGTGTGACTGACAGGGTGGTGGAGAGGGTGTAGGGTTTACGACAGTGTTACAGAGTGATGGAGAGGGTGTGGGGTTTACGGTAGTGTGACTGACAGGGTGATGGGGAGGGTGTGGGGTTTAAGAGTGTGAGTGACAGAGTGATGGAGAGGATGTGGTGTTTATGGCAGTGTGACTGACAGAGTGATGGAGAGTTGTTGGTGTTTACGACAGTGTGACTGACAGAATGATGGAGAGGGTGTGGAGTTAAGGACAGTGTGACTGACAGAGTGAGGAAGAGGGTGTGGGATTTGCGACAGTGTGACTGACAGAGTAATTCAGTGGGTATGGGTTTTATGACAGTGTGACTGACAGAGTGAGGGAGAGAGTGTGGGATTTGCTACAGTGTGACTGAGAGAGTGATGGAGAGTGTGTGGGGTTTGCGACAGTGTGACTGACAGAGTGATGGAGAGGGTGTGGGGCTTATGAAGGTGTGACTGACAGAGTAATGGAGAGGGTATGGGGTTTAGGACAGAGTGACTGACAGAGTGATGGAGAGGGTGTGGAGTTTAGGACAGAGTGACTGACAGAGTGATGGAGAGGGTGTGGAGTTTAGGACTGTGTGACTGACAGAGTGATGGAGAGGGTGGGGGACATGACTGTGTGACTGGCAGGGTGATGGAGAGCGTGTAGGGTTTACGACAGTGTTACAGAGTGATGGAGAGGGTGTGGGGTTTATGGTAGTGTGACTGACAGGGTGATGGGGAGGTTGTGGTGTTTACGACAGTGTGACGGACAGAGTGATGGCGAGGGTGTGGGTTTTACAACAGTGTGACTGACAGAGTGATGGAGAGGGTGTGGGGTTTACAACAGTGTGACTGACAGAGTGATGGCGAGGGTGTGGGGTTTACAACAGTGTGACTGACAGAGTGATGGAGAGGGTATGGGGTTTGCGACAGTGTGACTGACAGAGTGATGTAGAGGGTATGGGGTTTATAACAGTGTGACTGACAGAGTGATGGAGAGGATGTAGGGTATGCGACAGAGTGACTGACAGTGCGAGGGAGAGGGGGTGGGTTTTACGACAGTGTGACTGACACAGTGAGGGAGAGAGTGTGGTGTTACGACAGTGTGACTGACAGAGTGATGGAGAGTGTGTGGGGTTTACGACAGTGTGACTGACTGAGCGATAGAGAGGGTGTGGGGATTATCACAGTGTGACTGACAGAGTGATGGAGAGGGTGGGGGTTTGCGACAGTGTGACTGACCGAGTGAGGGAGAGGGTGTGGGTTTTACGACAGCGTGACTGACAGAGTGATGGAGAGGGTGTGGAATTTATGACAGTGAGACTGACAGAGTGATGGAGAGGGTGGGAGACATGACAGTGTGACTGATAGGGTGATGGAGAGGGTGTAGTGTTTACGACAGTGTTACAGAGTGATGAAGAGGGTGTGGGATTTACGGTAGTGTGACTGACTGGGTGATGGGGAGGTTGTGGTGTTTACGACAGTGTGACGAACAGAGTGATGGCGAGGGTGTGGGGTTTACAACAGTGTGACTGACAGAGTGATGGAGAGGGTGTGGGGTTTACAACAGTGTGACTGACAGAGTGATGGCGAGGGTGTGGGGTTTACAACAGTGTGACTGAGAGTGATGGAGAGGGTATGGGGTTTAGGACAGAGTGATGGAGAGGGTGTGGGGTTTAGGACAGAGTGATTAACAGAGTGAGGGATAGGGTGTGGGGTCTATGACAGTGTGACTGACAGAGTGATGGAGAGGGTGTGGGGTTTGCGACAGTGTGACTGAGAGAGTGAGGGAGAGGGTGTGAGTTTTACGACAGTGTGACTGACAGAGTGAGGGAGAGAGTGTGGGGTTTACGACAGTGTGACTGACAGAGTGATGGAGAGTGTGTGGGGTTTGCGACAGTGTGACTGACAGAGTGATGGAGAGGGTATGGCGTTTATAACAGTGTGACTTACAGAGTGAGAAAGAGGGTGTGGGATTTGCGACAGTGTGACTGACAGAGTGATGCAGAGGGTATGGGGTTTTTGACAGCGTGGCTGACAGAGTGAGGAAGAGGGTGTGGGGTTTGTGACAGTGTGACTGACAGAGTGATGGAGAGGGTGTGGGGCTTATGAAAGTGTGACTGACAGAGTAATGGAGAGGGTGTGGGGTTTAGGACAGAGTGACTAACAGAGTGAGGTATAGGGTGTGGTGTTTATGGCAGTGTGACTGACAGAGTGATGGAGAGTTGTTGGTGTTTACGACAGTGTGACTGACAGAATGGTGGAGAGGGTGTGGAGTTAAGGACAGTGTGACTGACAGAGTGAGGAAGAGGGTGTGGGATTTGCGACAGTGTGACTGACAGAGTAATTCAGTAGGTATGGGTTTTATGACAGTGTGACTGACAGAGTGAGGGAGAGGGTGTGGGGTTTACGACAGTGTGACTGACAGAGTGAGGGAGAGAGTGTGGGGTTTACGACAGTGTGACTGACAGAGTGATGGAGAGTGTGTGGGGATTGCGACAGTGTGACTGACAGAGTGATGGAGAGGGTGTGGGGCTTATGAAGGTGTGACTGACAGAGTAATGGAGAGGGTATGGGGTTTAGGACAGAGTGACTGACAGAGTGATGGAGAGGGTGTGGAGTTTAGGACAGAGTGACTGACAGAGTGATGGAGAGGGTGTGGAGTTTAGGACTGTGTGACTGACAGAGTGATGGAGAGGGTGGGGGACATGACTGTGTGACTGACAGGGTGATGGAGAGCGTGTAAGGTTTACGACAGTGTTACAGAGTGATGGAGAGGGTGTGGGGTTTATGGTAGTGTGACTGACAGGGTGATGGGGAGGGTGTGGGGTTTAAGAGTGTGAGTGACAGAGTGATGGAGAGGATGTGGTGTTTATGGCAGTGTGACTGACAGAGTGATGGAGAGTTGTTGGTGTTTACGACAGTGTGACTGACAGAATGATGGAGAGGGTGTGGAGTTAAGGACAGTGTGACTGACAGAGTGAGGAAGAGGGTGTGGGATTTGCGACAGTGTGACTGACAGAGTAATTCAGTGGGTATGGGTTTTATGACAGTGTGACTGACAGAGTGAGGGAGAGGGTGTGGGGTTTACGACAGTGTGACTGACAGAGTGAGAAAGAGGGTGTGGGATTTGCGACAGTGTGACTGACAGAGTGATGCAGAGGGTATGGGGTTTTTGACATTGTGACTGACAGAGTGAGGGAGAGGGTATGGGTTTTTTGACAGTGTGACTGACAGAGTGAGGGAGAGGGTGTGGGTTTTACGACAGCGTGACTGACAGAGTGATGGAGAGGGTGGGAGACATGACAGTGTGACTGACAGAGTGATGGAGGGTGTGTGGGGTTTATGACAGTGTGACTGACAGAGTGATGGAGAGGGTGTGGGGTTTACAACAGTGTGACTGACTGAGCGATAGAGAGGGTGTGGGGATTATCACAGTGTCACTGATAGAGTGAGGGAGAGGGTGTGGTGTTTATGACAGAATGATGGAGAGGGTGTGGGGTTATGACAGATTGACTGACAGAGTGACAAAGAGGGTGTCGGTTTTGCGACAGTGTGTCTGACAGAGTGATGGAGAGGCTGTGGGGTTTGCGACAGTGTGACTGACAGAGTGATGGAGAGGGTATGGAGTTTACAACAGTGTGACTGACAGAGTGAGGAAGAGGGTGTGGGGTTTGTGAAAGTGTGACTGACAGAGTGATGGAGAGGGTGTGGGGCTTATGAAATTGTGACTGACAGAGTAATGGAGAGGGTGTGGGGTTTAGGACAGAGTGACTAACAGAGTGAGATATAGGGTGTGGGGTTTATGACAGTGTGACTGACAGAGTGATGGAGAGGGTGGGGGTCATGACAGTGTGACTGACAGGGTGATGGAGAGGGTTTGGGGTTTACGGTAGTGTGACTGACAGAGTGATGGAGAGGGTGTGGGGTTTAGGACAGAGTGACTGAGAGAGTGATGGAGAGGGTGTGGGGTTTAGGACAGAGTGTCTCACAGAGTGATGGAGAGGGTGGGGGACATGACAGTGTGACTGACAGGGTGATGGAGAGGGTGTAGTGTTTACGACAGTGTTACAGAGTGATGGAGAGTGTGTGGGGTTTACGACAGTGTGACTGACTGAGCGATAGAGAGGGTGTGGGGATTATCACAGTGTGACTGACAGAGTGATGGAGAGGGTGGGGGTTTGCGACAGTGTGACTGACCGAGTGAGGGAGAGGGTGTGGGTTTTACGACAGCGTGACTGACAGAGTGATGGAGAGGGTGTGGAATTTATGACAGTGAGACTGACAGAGTGATGGAGAGGGTGGGAGACATGACAGTGTGACTGATAGGGTGATGGAGAGGGTGTAGTGTTTACGACAGTGTTACAGAGTGATGAAGAGGGTGTGGGATTTACGGTAGTGTGACTGACAGGGTGATGGGGAGGTTGTGGTGTTTACGACAGTGTGACGAACAGAGTGATGGCGAGGGTGTGGGGTTTACAACAGTGTGACTGACAGAGTGATGGAGAGGGTGTGGGGTTTACAACAGTGTGACTGACAGAGTGATGGCGAGGGTGTGGGGTTTACAACAGTGTGACTGAGAGTGATGGAGAGGGTATGGGGTTTAGGACAGAGTGATGGAGAGGGTGTGGGGTTTAGGACAGAGTGATTAACAGAGTGAGGGATAGGGTGTGGGGTCTATGACAGTGTGACTGACAGAGTGATGGAGAGGGTGTGGGGTTTGCGACAGTGTGACTGAGAGAGTGAGGGAGAGGGTGTGAGTTTTACGACAGTGTGACTGACAGAGTGAGGGAGAGAGTGTGGGGTTTACGACAGTGTGACTGACAGAGTGATGGAGAGTGTGTGGGGTTTGCGAGAGTGTGACTGACAGAGTGATGGAGAGGGTATGGCGTTTATAACAGTGTGACTTACAGAGTGAGAAAGAGGGTGTGGGATTTGCGACAGTGTGACTGACAGAGTGATGCAGAGGGTATGGGGTTTTTGACAGCGTGGCTGACAGAGTGAGGGAGAGGGTGTGGGTTTTACGACAGCGTGACTGACAGAGTGATGGAGAGGGTGTGGGATTTATGACAGTGAGACTGACAGAGTGATGGAGAGGGTGGGAGACATGACAGTGTGACTGACAGAGTGATGGAGAGTGTGTGGGGTTTATGACAGTGTGACTGACAGAGTGATGGAGAGGGTGTGGGGTTTACAACAGTGTGACTGACTGAGCGATAGAGAGGGTGTGGGGATTATCACAGTGTCACTGATAGAGTGAGGGAGAGGGTGTGGTGTTTATGACAGAATGATGGAGAGGGTGTGGGGTTACGACAGAATGACTGACAGAGTGAAAAAGAGGGTGTTGGGTTTGCGACAGTGTGACTGACAGAGTGATGGAGAGGCTGTGGGGTTTGCGACAGTGTGACTGACAGAGTGATGGAGAGGGTATGGAGTTTACAACAGTGTGACTGACAGAGTGAGGAAGAGGGTGTGGGGTTTGTGACAGTGTGACTGACAGAGTGATGGAGAGGGTGTGGGGCTTATGAAAGTGTGACTGACAGAGTAATGGAGAGGGTGTGGGGTTTAGGACAGAGTGACTAACAGAGTGAGGTATAGGGTGTGGGGTTTATGACAGTGTGACTGACAGAGTGATGGAGAGGGTGGGGGTCAATACAGTGTGACTGACAGGGTGATGGAGAGGGTTTGGGGTTTACGGTAGTGTGACTGACAGAGTGATGGAGAGGGTGTGGTGTTTATGGCAGTGTGGTTGACAGAGTGATGGAGAGTGTTTGGTGTTTATGACAGTGTGACTGACAGAATGATGGAGACGATGTGGTGTTTACGACAGTGTGACTGACAGAGTGATGGCGAGGGAGTGGGGTTTACAACAGTATGACTGACAGAGTGAGGAAGTGGGTGTGGGGTTTGCAACAGTGTGACTGACAGAGTGATGGAGAGGGTATGGGGTTTATAACAGTGTGACTGCCAGAGTGATGGAGAGTGTGTGGGGTTTGCGACAGTGTGACTGACAGAGTGATGGAGAGGGTGGGGGACATGACTGTGTGACTGACAGGGTGATGGAGAGCGTGTAGGTTGACGACAGTGTTACAGAGTAATGGAGAGGGTGTGGGGTTTATGGTAGTGTGACTGACAGGGTGATGGGGAGGGTGTGGGGTTTAAGAGTGTGAGTGACAGAGTGATGGAGAGGATGTGGTGTTTATGGCAGTGTGACTGACAGAGTGATGGAGAGTTGTTGGTGTTTACGACAGTGTGACTGACAGAATGATGGAGAGGGTGTGGAGTTAAGGACAGTGTGACTGACAGAGTGAGGAAGAGGGTGTGGGATTTGCGACAGTGTGACTGACAGAGTAATTTAGTGGGTATGGGTTTTATGACAGTGTGACTGACAGAGTGAGGGAGAGGGTGTGGGGTTTACGACAGTGTGACTGACAGAGTGAGGGAGAGAGTGTGGGGTTTATGACAGTGTGACTGAGAGAGTGATGGAGAGGGTGGAGGACATGACTGTGTGACTGACAGGGTGGTGGAGAGGGTGTAGGGTTTACGACAGTGTTACAGAGTGATGGAGAGGGTGTGGGGTTTACGGTAGTGTGACTGACAGGGTGATGGGGAGGGTGTGGGGTTTAAGAGTGTGAGTGACAGAGTGATGGAGAGGATGTGGTGTTTATGGCAGTGTGACTGACAGAGTGATGGAGAGTTGTTGGTGTTTACGACAGTGTGACTGACAGAATGGTGGAGAGGGTGTGGAGTTAAGGACAGTGTGACTGACAGAGTGAGGAAAAGGGTGTGGGATTTGCGACAGTGTGACTGACAGAGTAATTCAGTAGGTATGGGTTTTATGACAGTGTGACTGACAGAGTGAGGGAGAGGGTGTGGGGTTTACGACAGTGTGACTGACAGAGTGAGGGAGAGAGTGTGGGGTTTACGACAGTGTGACTGACAGAGTGATGGAGAGTGTGTGGGGATTGCGACAGTGTGACTGACAGAGTGATGGAGAGGGTGTGGGGCTTATGAAGGTGTGACTGACAGAGTAATGGAGAGGGTATGGGGTTTAGGACAGAGTGACTGACAGAGTGATGGAGAGGGTGTGGAGTTTAGGACAGAGTGACTGACAGAGTGATGGAGAGGGTGTGGAGTTTAGGACTGTGTGACTGACAGAGTGATGGAGAGGGTGGGGGACATGACTGTGTGACTGACAGGGTGATGGAGAGCGTGTAAGGTTTACGACAGTGTTACAGAGTGATGGAGAGGGTGTGGGGTTTATGGTAGTGTGACTGACAGGGTGATGGGGAGGGTGTGGGGTTTAAGAGTGTGAGTGACAGAGTGATGGAGAGGATGTGGTGTTTATGGCAGTGTGACTGACAGAGTGATGGAGAGTTGTTGGTGTTTACGACAGTGTGACTGACAGAATGATGGAGAGGGTGTGGAGTTAAGGACAGTGTGACTGACAGAGTGAGGAAGAGGGTGTGGGATTTGCGACAGTGTGACTGACAGAGTAATTCAGTGGGTATGGGTTTTATGACAGTGTGACTGACAGAGTGAGGGAGAGGGTGTGGGGTTTACGACAGTGTGACTGACAGAGTGAGAAAGAGGGTGTGGGATTTGCGACAGTGTGACTGACAGAGTGATGCAGAGGGTATGGGGTTTTTGACATTGTGACTGACAGAGTGAGGGAGAGGGTATGGGGTTTTTGACAGTGTGACTGACAGAGTGAGGGAGAGGGTGTGGGTTTTACGACAGCGTGACTGACAGAGTGATGGAGAGGGTGTGGGATTTATGACAGTGAGACTGACAGAGTGATGGAGAGGGTGGGAGACATGACAGTGTGACTGACAGAGTGATGGAGGGTGTGTGGGGTTTATGACAGTGTGACTGACAGTGTGATGGAGAGGGTGTGGGGTTTACAACAGTGTGACTGACTGAGCGATAGAGAGGGTGTGGGGATTATCACAGTGTCACTGATAGAGTGAGGGAGAGGGTGTGGTGTTTATGACAGAATGATGGAGAGGGTGTGGGGTTACGACAGAGTGACTGACAGAGTGAAAAAGAGGGTGTTGGGTTTGCGACAGTGTGTCTGACAGAGTGATGGAGAGGCTGTGGGGTTTGCGACAGTGTGACTGACAGAGTGATGGAGAGTGTATGGAGTTTACAACAGTGTGACTGACAGAGTGAGGAAGAGGGTGTGGTGTTTGTGAAAGTGTGACTGGCAGAGTGATGGAGAGGGTGTGGGCTTATGAAATTGTGACTGACAGAGTAATGGAGAGGGAGTGGGGTTTAGGACAGAGTGACTAACAGAGTGAGGTATAGGGTGTGGGGTTTATGACAGTGTGACTGACAGAGTGATGGAGAGGGTGGGGGTAATGACAGTGTGACTGACAGGGTGATGGAGAGGGTTTGGGGTTTACGGTAGTGTGACTGACAGAGTGATGGAGAGGGTGTGGTGTTTATGGCAGTGTGATTGACAGAGTGATGGAGAGTGTTTGGTGTTTATGACAGTGTGACTGACAGAATGATGGAGAGGATGTGGTGTTTATGACAGTGTGACTGACAGAGCAATGGAGAGGGTGTGGGGTTTACGACAGTATGACTGACAGAGCGATGGACAGTGTATGGGGTTTAGGACAGAGTGACTGACAGAGTGATGGAGAGGGTGTGGGGTTTAGGACAGAGTGACTGAGAGAGTGATGGAGAGGGTGTGGGGTTTAGGACAGAGTGTCTCACAGAGTGATGGAGAGGCTGGGGGACATGACAGTGTGACTGACAGGGTGATGGAGAGGGTGTAGTGTTTACGACAGTGTTACAGAGTGATGGAGAGGGTGTGGGGTTTATGTTAGTGTGACTGACAGGGTGATGGGGAGGGTGTGGGGTTTAAGAGTGTGAGTGACAGAGTGATGGAGAGGGTGTGGTGTTTATGGCAGTGTGACTGACAGAGTGATGGAGACGATGTGGTGTTTACGACAGTCTGACTGACAGAGTGATGGCGAGGGAGTGGGGTATACAACAGTGTGACTGACAGAGTGAGGAAGAGGGTGTGGGGTTTGCAACAGTGTGACTGACAGAGTGATGGAGAGGGTATGGGGTTTATAACAGTGTGACTGACAGAGTGAGGAAGAGGGTGTGGGGTTTGCGACAGTGTGACTGACAGAGTGAGGGAGAGAGTGTGGGGTTTACGACAGTGTGACTGACAGAGTGATGGAGAGTGTGTGGGGTTTGCGACAGTGTGACTGACAGAGTGATGGAGAGGGTGGGGGACATGACTGTGTGACTGACAGGGTGATGGAGAGCGTGTAGGGTTTACGACAGTGTTACAGAGTGATGGAGAGGGTGTGGGGTTTACGGTAGTGTGACTGACAGGGTGATGGGGAGGGTGTGGGGTTTAAGAGTGTGAGTGACAGAGTGATGGAGAGGATGTGGTGTTTATGGCAGTGTGACTGACAGAGTGATGGAGAGTTGTTGGTGTTTACGACAGTGTGACTGACAGAATGATGGAGAGGGTGTGGAGTTAAGGACAGTGTGACTGACAGAGTGAGGAAGAGGGTGTGGGATTTGCGACAGTGTGACTGACAGAGTAATTCAGTGGGTATGGGTTTTATGACAGTGTGACTGACAGAGTGAGGGAGAGGGTGTGGGGTTTACGACAGTGTGACTGACAGAGTGAGGGAGAGAGTGTGGGGTTTATGACAGTGTGACTGACAGTGTAATGGAGAGGGTGGGGGACATGACTGTGTGACTGACAGGGTGGTGGAGAGGGTGTAGGGTTTACGACAGTGTTACAGAGTGATGGAGAGGGTGTGGGGTTTACGGTAGTGTGACTGACAGGGTGATGGGGAGGGTGTGGGGTTTAAGAGTGTGAGTGACAGAGTGATAGAGAGGATGTGGTGTTTATGGCAGTGTGACTGACAGAGTGATGGAGAGTTGTTGGTGTTTACGACAGTGTGACTGACAGAATGATGGAGAGGGTGTGGAGTAAAGGACAGTGTGACTGACAGTGATGGAGAGGGTGTGGAGTTTAGGACTGTGTGACTGACAGAGTGATGGAGAGGGTGGGGGACATGACTGTGTGACTGACAGGGTGATGGAGAGCGTGTAGGGTTAACGACAGTGTTACAGAGTGATGGTGAGGGTGTGGGGTTCATGGTAGTGTGACTGACAGGGTGATGGGGAGGGTGTGGGGTTTAAGAGTGTGAGTGACAGAGTGATGGAGAGGATGTGGTGTTTATGGCAGTGTGACTGACAGAGTGATGGAGAGTTGTTGGTGTTTATGACAGTTTGACTGACAGAATGATGGACAGGGTGTGGAGTTAAGTACAGTGTGACTGACAGAGTGAGGAAGAGGGTGTGGGATTTGCGACAGTGTGACTGACAGAGTAATTCAGTGGGTATGGGTTTTATGACAGTGTGACTGGCAGAGTGAGGGAGAGGGTGTGGGGTTTACGACAGTGTGACTGACAGAGTGAGGGAGAGAGTGTGGGGTTTATGACAGTGTGACTGACAGAGCGATGGAGAGGGTGGGGGACATGACTGTGTGACTGACAGGGTGGTGGAGAGGGTGTAGGGTTTACGACAGTGTTACAGAGTGATGGAGAGGGTGTGGGGTTTACGGTAGTGTGACTGACAGGGTGATGGGGAGGGTGTGGGGTTCAAGAGTGTGAGTGACAGAGTGATGGAGAGGATGTGGTGTTTATGGCAGTGTGACTGACTGAGTGATGGAGAGTTGTTGGTGTTTACGACAGTGTGACTGACAGAATGATGGAGAGGGTGTGGAGTTAAGGACAGTGTGACTGACAGAGTGAGGAAGAGGGTGTGGGATTTGCGACAGTGTGACTGACAGAGTAATTCAGTGGGTATGGGTTTTATGACAGTGTGACTGACAGAGTGAGGGAGAGGGTGTGGGGTTTACGACAGTGTGACTGACAGAGTGAGGGAGAGAGTGTGGGGTTTACGACAGTGTGACTGACAGAGTGATGGAGAGTGTGTGGGGTTTGCGACAGTGTGACAGAAAGAGTGATGGAGAGGGTATGGCGTTTATAACAGTGTGACTGACAGAGTGAGAAAGAGGGTGTGGGATTTGCGACAGTGTGACTGACAGAGTGAGAAAGAGGGTATGGGGTTATTGACAGTGTGACTGACAGAGTGAGGGAGAGGGTATGGGGTTTTTGACAGTGTGACTGACAGAGTGAGGGAGAGGGTGTGGGTTTTACGACAGCGTGACTGACAGAGTGATGGAGAGGGTGTGGGATTTATGACAGTGAGACTGACAGAGTGATGGAGAGGGTGGGAGACATGACAGTGTGACTGACAGAGTGATGGAGGGTGTGTGGGGTTTATGACAGTGTGACTGACAGTGTGATGGAGAGGGTGTGGGGTTTACAACAGTGTGACTGACTGAGCGATAGAGAGGGTGTGGGGATTATCACAGTGTCACTGATAGAGTGAGGGAGAGGGTGTGGTGTTTATGACAGAATGATGGAGAGGGTGTGGGGTTACGACAGAGTGACTGACAGAGTGAAAAAGAGGGTGTTGGGTTTGCGACAGTGTGTCTGACAGAGTGATGGAGAGGCTGTGGGGTTTGCGACAGTGTGACTGACAGAGGGATGGAGAGTGTATGGAGTTTACAACAGTGTGACTGACAGAGTGAGGAAGAGGGTGTGGTGTTTGTGAAAGTGTGACTGGCAGAGTGATGGAGAGGGTGTGGGCTTATGAAATTGTGACTGACAGAGTAATGGAGAGGGAGTGGGGTTTAGGACAGAGTGACTAACAGAGTGAGGTATAGGGTGTGGGGTTTATGACAGTGTGACTGACAGAGTGATGGAGAGGGTGGGGGTCATGACAGTGTGACTGACAGGGTGATGGAGAGGGTTTGGGGTTTACGGTAGTGTGACTGACAGAGTGATGGAGAGGGTGTGGTGTTTATGGCAGTGTGATTGACAGAGTGATGGAGAGTGTTTGGTGTTTATGACAGTGTGACTGACAGAATGATGGAGAGGATGTGGTGTTTATGACAGTGTGACTGACAGAGCAATGGAGAGGGTGTGGGGTTTACGACAGTATGACTGACAGAGCGATGGAGAGGGTGGGGGACATGACAGTGTGACTGACAGGGTGATGGAGAGGGTGTAGTGTTTACGACAGTGTTACAGAGTGATGGAGAGGGTGTGGGGTTTACGTTAGTGTGACTGACAGGGTGATGGGGAGGGTGTGGGGTTTAAGAGTGTGAGTGACAGAGTGATGGAGAGGGTGTGGTGTTTATGGCAGTGTGACTGACAGAGTGATGGAGACGATGTGGTGTTTACGACAGTCTGACTGACAGAGTGATGGCGAGGGAGTGGGGTATACAACAGTGTGACTGACAGAGTGAGGAAGAGGGTGTGGGGTTTGCAACAGTGTGACTGACAGAGTGATGGAGAGGGTATGGGGTTTATAACAGTGTGACTGACAGAGTGAGGAAGAGGGTGTGGGGTTTGCGACAGTGTGACTGACAGAGTGAGGGAGAGAGTGTGGGGTTTACGACAGTGTGACTGACAGAGTGATGGAGAGTGTGTGGGGTTTGCGACAGTGTGACTGACAGAGTGATGGAGAGGGTGGGGGACATGACTGTGTGACTGACAGGGTGATGGAGAGCGTGTAGGGTTTACGACAGTGTTACAGAGTGATGGAGAGGGTGTGGGGTTTACGGTAGTGTGACTGACAGGGTGATGGGGAGGGTGTGGGGTTTAAGAGTGTGAGTGACAGAGTGATGGAGAGGATGTGGTGTTTATGGCAGTGTGACTGACAGAGTGATGGAGAGTTGTTGGTGTTTACGACAGTGTGACTGACAGAATGATGGAGAGGGTGTGGAGTTAAGGACAGTGTGACTGACAGAGTGAGGAAGAGGGTGTGGGATTTGCGACAGTGTGACTGACAGAGTAATTCAGTGGGTATGGGTTTTATGACAGTGTGACTGACAGAGTGAGGGAGAGGGTGTGGGGTTTACGACAGTGTGACTGACAGAGTGAGGGAGAGAGTGTGGGGTTTATGACATTGTGACTGACAGTCTAATGGAGAGGGTGGGGGACATGACTGTGTGACTGACAGGGTGGTGGAGAGGGTGTAGGGTTTACGACAGTGTTACAGAGTGATGGAGAGGGTGTGGGGTTTACAGTAGTGTGACTGACAGGGTGATGGGGAGGGTGTGGGGTTTAAGAGTGTGAGTGACAGAGTGATAGAGAGGATGTGGTGTTTATGGCAGTGTGACTGACAGAGTGATGGAGAGTTGTTGGTGTTTACGACAGTGTGACTGACAGAATGATGGAGAGGGTGTGGAGTAAAGGACAGTGTGACTGACAGTGATGGAGAGGGTGTGGAGTTTAGGACTGTGTGACTGACAGAGTGATGGAGAGGGTGGGGGACATGACTGTGTGACTGACAGGGTGATGGAGAGCGTGTAGGGTTAACGACAGTGTTACAGAGTGATGGTGAGGGTGTGGGGTTCATGGTAGTGTGACTGACAGGGTGATGGGGAGGGTGTGGGGTTTAAGAGTGTGAGTGACAGAGTGATGGAGAGGATGTGGTGTTTATGGCAGTGTGACTGACAGAGTGATGGAGAGTTGTTGGTGTTTATGACAGTTTGACTTACAGAATGATGGACAGGGTGTGGAGTTAAGTACAGTGTGACTGACAGAGTGAGGAAGAGGGTGTGGGATTTGCGACAGTGTGACTGACAGAGTAATTCAGTGGGTATGGGTTTTATGACAGTGTGACTGGCAGAGTGAGGGAGAGGGTGTGGGGTTTACGACAGTGTGACTGACAGAGTGAGGGAGAGAGTGTGGGGTTTATGACAGTGTGACTGACAGAGCGATGGAGAGGGTGGGGGACATGACTGTGTGACTGACAGGGTGGTGGAGAGGGTGTAGGGTTTACGACAGTGTTACAGAGTGATGGAGAGGGTGTGGGGTTTACGGTAGTGTGACTGACAGGGTGATGGGGAGGGTGTGGGGTTTAAGAGTGTGAGTGACAGAGTGATGGAGAGGATGTGGTGTTTATGGCAGTGTGACTGACAGAGTGATGGAGAGTTGTTGGTGTTTACGACAGTGTGACTGACAGAATGATGGAGAGGGTGTGGAGTTAAGGACAGTGTGACTGACAGAGTGAGGAAGAGGGTGTGGGATTTGCGACAGTGTGACTGACAGAGTAATTCAGTGGGTATGGGTTTTATGACAGTGTGACTGACAGAGTGAGGGAGAGGGTGTGGGGTTTACGACAGTGTGACTGACAGAGTGAGGGAGAGAGTGTGGGGTTTACGACAGTGTGACTGACAGAGTGATGGAGAGTGTGTGGGGTTTGCGACAGTGTGACAGAAAGAGTGATGGAGAGGGTATGGCGTTTATAACAGTGTGACTGACAGAGTGAGAAAGAGGGTGTGGGATTTGCGACAGTGTGACTGACAGAGTGAGAAAGAGGGTATGGGGTTATTGACAGTGTGACTGACAGAGTGAGGGAGAGGGTATGGGGTTTTTGACAGTGTGACTGACAGAGTGAGGGAGAGGGTGTTGGTTTTACGACAGCGTGACTGACAGAGTGATGGAGAGGGTGTGGGATTTATGACAGTGAGACTGACAGAGTGATGGAGAGGGTGGGAGACATGACAGTGTGACTGACAGAGTGATGGAGGGTGTGTGGGGTTTATGACAGTGTGACTGACAGAGTGATGGAGAGGGTGTGGGGTTTACAACAGTGTGACTGACTGAGCGATAGAGAGGGTGTGGGGATTATCACAGTGTCACTGATAGAGTGAGGGAGAGGGTGTGGTGTTTATGACAGAATGATGGAGAGGGTGTGGGGTTACGACAGAGTGACTGACAGAGTGAAAAAGAGGGTGTTGGGTTTGCGACAGTGTGTCTGACAGAGTGATGGAGAGGCTGTGGGGTTTGCGACAGTGTGACTGACAGAGTGATGGAGAGTGTATGGAGTTTACAACAGTGTGACTGACAGAGTGAGGAAGAGGGTGTGGTGTTTGTGAAAGTGTGACTGGCAGAGTGATGGAGAGGGTGTGGGCTTATGAAATTGTGACTGACAGAGTAATGGAGAGGGAGTGGGGTTTAGGACAGAGTGACTAACAGAGTGAGGTATAGGGTGTGGGGTTTATGACAGTGTGACTGACAGAGTGATGGAGAGGGTGGGGGTCATGACAGTGTGACTGACAGGGTGATGGAGAGGGTTTGGGGTTTACGGTAGTGTGACTGACAGAGTGATGGAGAGGGTGTGGTGTTTATGGCAGTGTGATTGACAGAGTGATGGAGAGTGTTTGGTGTTTATGACAGTGTGACTGACAGAATGATGGAGAGGATGTGGTGTTTATGACAGTGTGACTGACAGAGCAATGGAGAGGGTGTGGGGTTTACGACAGTATGACTGACAGAGCGATGGACAGTGTATGGGGTTTAGGACAGAGTGACTGACAGAGTGATGGAGAGGGTGTGGGGTTTAGGACAGAGTGACTGACAGAGTGATGGAGAGGGTGTGGGGTTTAGGACAGAGTGTCTGACAGAGTGATGGAGAGGGTGGGGGACATGACAGTGTGACTGACAGTGTGATGGAGAGGGTGTAGTATTTACGACAGTGTTACAGAGTGATGGAGAGGGTGTGGGGTTTACGGTAGTGTCACTGATAGGGTGATGGGGAGGGTGTGGGGTTTAAGAGTGTGAATGACAGAGTGATGGAGAGGGTGTGGTGTTTATGGCAGTGCGACTGACAGAGTGATGGAGACGATGTGGTGTTTACGACAGTGTGACTGACAGAGTGATGGCGAGGGAGTGGGGTTTACAACAGTGTGACTGACAGAGTGAGGAAGAGGGTGTGGGGTTTGCAACAGTGTGACTGACAGAGTGATGGAGAGGGTATGGGGTTTATAACAGTGTGACTGACAGAGTGAGGAAGAGGGTGTGGGGTTTGCGACAGTGTGACTGTCAGAGTGAGGGAGAGAGTGTGGGGTTTACGACAGTGTGACTGACAGAGTGATGGAGAGTGTGTGGGGTTTGCGACAGTGTGACTGACAGAGTGATGGAGAGGGTGGGGGACATGACTGTGTGACTGACAGGGTGATGGAGAGCGTGTGGGGTTTACGACAGTGTTACAGAGTGATGGAGAGGGTGTGGGGTTTACGGTAGTGTGACTGACAGAGTGATGGAGTGGGTGTGGGTTTTACGAGTGTGACTGAGAGAGTGATGGAGAAGGTGTTTTGTTTATGACAGTGTGACTGACAGAGTGATGGAGAGGGTGTGGGGATTATCACAGTGTCACTGACAGAGTGAGTGAGAGGGTGCGGGGTTTATGACAGAGTGATGGAGAGGATGTGGGGTTTACGATAGTGTGACTGACTGAGCGATGGAGAGGGTGTGGGGATTATCACAGTGTCACTGACAGAGTGAGTGAGAGGGTGCGGGGTTTATGACAGAGTGATGGAGAGGATGTGGGGTTTACAACAGTGTGACTGACAGAGCGATGCAGAGGGTGTGGGGTTTATGCGAGTGTGACTGACAGAGTGATGGAGAGGGTGTATGGTTTATGACAGTGTGACTGACAGAGTGATGGAGAGTGTATGTTGTTTATGACAGTGTGACTGACAGAGCGATGGAGAGGGTGTGGGGTTTACGACAGTGTGACAGACTGAGCGATGGAGAGGGTGTGGGGATTATCACAGTGTCACTGACAGAGTGAGGGAGAGGGTGCAGGTTTTATTACAGAGTGATGGAGAGGATGTGGGGTTTACAACAGTGAGACTGGCAGAGTGATGGAGAGGGTGTAGAGTTTAGGACAGTGTGACTGACAGAGTGATGGAGCGGATGTAGTGTTTGCGACAGAGTGACTGACAGAGTGAGGGAGAGGGGGTGGGTTTTACGACAGTGTGACTGACAGAGTGAGGGAGAGAGTGTGGGGTTTACAACAGTGTGACTGACAGAGTGAGGAAGAGGGTGTGGGGTTTGTGACAGTGTGACTGACAGAGTGATGGAGAGGGTGTGGGGCTTATGAAAGTGTGACTGACAGAGTAATGGAGAGGGTATGGGGTTTAGGACAGTGTGACTGACAGAGTGATGGAGAGGGTGTGGAGTTTAGGACAGTGTGACTGACAGAGTGATGGAGAGGATGTGGTGTTTGAGACAGTGTCACTGACAGGGTGAGGGAGAGGGGGTGGGTTTTATGACAGTGTGACTGACAGAGTGAGGGAGAGAGTGTGGGGTTTACGACAGTGTGACTGACAGAGTGATGGAGAGTGTGTGGGGTTTACGAGTGTGACTGACAGAGTGATGGAGAGGGTGTGGTGTTTATGGCAGTGTGACTAACAGAGTGATGGAGAGTTGTTGGTGTTTATGACCGTGTGACTAACAGAATGATGGAGAGGGTGTGGGGTTTATGACAGTGTGACTGACAGAATGATGGAGAGGGTGTGGGGTTTGCGACAGTGTGACTGACCGAGTGAGGGAGAGGGTGTGGGGTTTACGATAGTGTGACTGACTGAGCGATGGAGAGGGTGTGGGGTTTAGATCAGAGTGACTGACAGAGTGATGGAGAGGTTGTGGGGTTTAGGACAGTGTGACTGACAGAGTGATGGAGAGTTGTTGGTGTTTATGACAGTGTGACTGACAGAATGATGGAGAGGGTGTGGGGTTTGCGACAGGGTGACTGACCGAGTGAGGGAGAGGGTGTGGGGTTTACGATAGTGTGACTGACTGAGCGATGGAGAGGGTGTGGGGATTATCACAGTGTCACTGACAGAGTGAGTGAGAGGGTGCGGGGTTTATGACAGAGTGATGGAGAGGATGTGGGGTTTACAACAGTGTGACTGACAGAGCGATGCAGAGGGTGTATGGTTTATGACAGTGTGACTGACAGAGTGATGGAGAGTGTATGTTGTTTATGACAGTGTGACTGACAGAGCGATGAAGAGGGTGTGGGGTTTACGACAGTGTGACTGACTGAGTGATGGAGAGGTTGTGGGGTTCAGGACAGAGTGACTGACAGAGTGATGGAGAGGTTCTGGGGTTTAGGACAGTGTGACTGACAGAGTGATGGAGAGGGTGTGGGGCTTATGAAAGTGTGACTGACAGAGTAATGGAGAGGGTATGGGGTTTAGGACAGTGTGACTGACAGAGTGATGGAGAGGGTGTGGAGTTTAGGACAGTGTGACTGACAGAGTGATGGAGAGGATGTGGTGTTTGAGACAGTGTGACTGACAGGGTGAGGGAGAGGGGGTGGGTTTTATGACAGTGTGACTGACAGAGAGAGGGAGAGAGTGTGGGGTTTACGACAGTGTGACTGACAGAGTGATGGAGAGGGTGTGGAGTTTAGGATTGTGTGACTGACAGAGTGATGGAGAGGGTGGGGGACATGACTGTGTGACTGACAGGGTGATGGAGAGCGTGTAGGGTTTATGGTAGTGTGACTGACAGGGTGATGGGGAGGGTGTGGGGTTTAAGAGTGTGAGTGACAGAGTGATGGAGAGGATGTGGGGTTTATGACAGATTGACTGACAGAGTGGTGGAGAGGGTGTGGTGTTTATGACTGTGTGACTGAGAGAGTGATGGAGAGGTTGTGGGGGACATGACAATGTGAATGACAGAGTGATGGAGAGGGTGTGGGGCTTACAACAGTGTGATTGACATAGTGTTGGAAAGGGTGTGGTGTTTACGACAGTGTGACTGACAGAATGATGGAGAGGGTGTGGGGTTTACGACAGTGTGACTGACAGAGTGATGGAGAGGGTGTGGGGTTTACAACAGTGTGACTGACAGAGTGATGGAGAGGGTATGGGGTTTTTAACAGTGTGACTGACAGAGTGAGGGAGAGGGTGTAGGTTTTACGACAGTGTGACTGACAGAGTGATGGAGAGGGTGTGGGGTTTACGACAGTGTGACTGACAGAGTGATGGAGAGGGTGTGGGGATTATCACAGTGTCACTGACAGTGTGAGGGAGAGGGTGTGGTGTTTATGACAGTGTGACTGACAGAGTGAGGGAGAGGGTGTGGGTTTTACAACAGTGTGACTGACAGAGTGATGGAGAGGGTGTGCGGTTTACAACATTGTGACTGACAGAGTGATGAAGAGTGGTTGGTGTTTATGACGGTGTGTCTGACAGAATGATGGAGAGGGTGTGGGGTTTATGACAGTGTGACTGACAGAATGATAGAGAGGATGTGGGGTTTACGACAGTGTGAATGACTGAGTGATGGAGAGGGTATGGGGTTTGCGACAGTGTGACTGACAGAATGATGGAGAGGGTATGGGGTTTATGACAGTGTGACTGACAGAGTGATGGAGAGGGTGTGGTGTTTACGACAGTGTGA
The DNA here is from genome assembly GCF_030028105.1 of Mobula birostris. NCBI lineage: Eukaryota > Metazoa > Chordata > Chondrichthyes > Myliobatiformes > Myliobatidae > Mobula > Mobula birostris. The sequence continues at coordinate 5,648,135 of NC_092387.1, read as the reverse complement.
CTGACAGAGTGATGGAGAGGTTGTGGGGTTTAGGACAGTGTGACTGACAGAGTGATGGAGAGGTGTTGGTGTTTATGACAGTGTGACTGACAGAATGATGGAGAGGGTGTGGGGTTTGCGACAGTGTGACTGACCGAGTGAGGGAGAGGGTGTGGGGTTTACGATAGTGTGACTGACTGAGCGATGGAGAGGGTGTGGGGATTATCACAGTGTCACTGACAGAGTGAGTGAGAGGGTGCGGGGTTTATGACAGAGTGATGGAGAGGATGTGGGGTTTACAACAGTGTGACTGACAGAGCGATGCAGAGGGTGTACGGTTTATGACAGTGTGACTGACAGAGTGATGGAGAGTGTATGTTGTTTATGACAGTGTGACTGACAGAGCGATGAAGAGGGTGTGGGGTTTACGACAGTGTGACTGACTGAGTGATGGAGAGGTTGTGGGGTTCAGGACAGAGTGACTGACAGAGTGATGGAGAGGTTGTGGGGTTTAGGACAGTGTGACTGACAGAGTGATGAAGAGTGGTTGGTGTTTATGACGGTGTGTCTGACAGAATGATGGAGAGGGTGTGGGGTTTATGACAGTGTGACTGACAGAATGATAGAGAGGATGTGGGGTTTACGACAGTGTAAATGACTGAGTGATGGAGAGGGTGTGGTGTTTACGACAGTGTGACTGACAGAGTGATGGAGAGGGTATGGCGTTTATAACAGTGTGACTGACAGAGTGAGAAAGAGGGTGTGGGATTTGCGACAGTGTGACTGACAGAGTGAGGAAGTGGGTGTGGGGTTTTTGACAGTGTGACTGACAGAGTGAGGGAGAGGTGTGTGTTTTACGACAGCGTGACTGACAGAGTGCTGGAGAGGGTGTGGGATTTATGACAGTGAGACTGACAGAGTGATGGAGAGGGTGGGAGACATGACAGTGTGACTGACAGGGTGATGGAGAGGGTGTAGGGTTTACGACAGTGTTACAGAGTGATGGAGAGGGTGTGGAATTTACGGTAGTGTGACTGACAGGGTGATGGCGAGGGTGTGGGGTTTACAACAGTGTGACTGACAGAGTGAGGGAGAGAGTGTGGGGTTACGACAGTGTGACTGACAGAGTGATGGAGAGTGTGTGGGGTTTACGACAGTGTGACTGACTGAGCGATAGAGAGGGTGTGGGGATTATCACAGTGTGACTGACAGAGTGATGGAGAGGGTGTGGGGTTACGACAGTGTGACTGACAGAGTGATGGAGAGGGTGTGGGGCTTATGAAGGTGTGACTGACAGAGTAATGGAGAGGGTATGGGGTTTAGGACAGAGTGACTGACAGAGTGATGGAGAGGGTGTGGAGTTTAGGACAGAGTGATGGAGAGGGTGTGCGGTTTACGACAGTGTGACTGACAGAGTGATGAAGAGTGGTTGGTGTTTATGACGGTGTGTCTGACAGAATGATGGAGAGGGTGTGGGGTTTATGACAGTGTGACTGACAGAATGATGGAGAGGATGTGGGGTTTACAACAGTGTGACTGACAGAGTGATGGCGAGGGTGTGGGGTTTACAACAGTGTGACTGACAGAGTGATGTAGAGGGTATGGGGTTTATAACAGTGTGACTGACAGAGTGATGGAGAGGATGTAGGGTTTGCGACAGAGTGACTGACAGTGCGAGGGATAAGGGGTGGGTTTTACGACAGTGTGACTGACAGAGTGAGGGAGAGAGTGTGGGGTTACGACAGTGTGACTGACAGAGTGATGGAGAGTGTGTGGGGTTTACGACAGTGTGACTGACTGAGCGATAGAGAGGGTGTGGGGATTATCACAGTGTGACTGACAGAGTGATGGAGAGGGTGTGGGGTTACGACAGTGTGACTGACAGAGTGATGGAGAGGGTGTGGGGCTTATGAAGGTGTGACTGACAGAGTAATGGAGAGGGTATGGGGTTTAGGACAGAGTGACTGAAGAGTGATGGAGAGGGTGTGGAGTTTAGGACAGAGTGACTGACAGAGTGATGGAGAGGGTGTGCGGTTTACGACAGTGTGACTGACAGAGTGATGAAGAGTGGTTGGTGTTTATGACGGTGTGTCTGACAGAATGATGGAGAGGGTGTGGGGTTTATGACAGTGTGACTGACAGAATGATGGAGAGGATGTGGGGTTTACGACAGTGTGAGTGACTGAGTGATGGAGAGTGTGGGGGATTTACGACAGTGTGACTGACAGAGAGATGGAGAGGGTGGGGGTTTGCGACAGTGTGAATGACAGCGTGATGGAGAGGGTATGGGGTTTATGACAGTGTGACTGACAGAGTGATGGAGAGGATGTGGTGTTTACGACAGTGTGACTGACAGAGTGATGGAGTGGGTATGGCGTTTATAACAGTGTGACTGACAGAGTGAGAAAGAGGGTGTGGGATTTGCGACAGTGTGACTGACAGAGTGATGCAGAGGGTATGGGTTTTTTGACAGTGTGACTCACAGAGTGAAGGAGAGGGTGTGGGTTTTACGACAGCGTGACTGACAGAGTGATGGAGAGGGTGTGGGATTTATGACACTGAGACTGACAGAGTGATGGAGAGGGTGTGGGGTTTAACACAGTGTGACTGACAGAGTGAGGGAGAGAGTGTGGGGTTTACGACAGTGTGACTGACAGATTGATGGAGAGTGTGTGGGGTTTGCGACAGTGTGACTGACAGAGTGATGGAGAGGGTGTGGGGCTTATGAAGGTGTGACTGACAGAGTAATGGAGAGGGTATGGGGTTTAGGACAGAGTGACTGACAGAGTGATAGAGAGGGTGTGGGGTTTAGGACAGTGTGACTGACAGAGTGATGGAGAGGGTGTGGAGATTAGGACAGTGTGACTGACAGAGTGATGGAGAGGGTGGGGGACATGACAGAGTGTCTGACAGGGTGATGGAGAGGGTGTAGGGTTTATGACAGTGTTACAGAGTGATGGAGAGGGTTTGGGGTTTACGGTAGTGTGACTGACAGAGTGATGGAGTGGGTGTGGGGATTATCACAGTGTCACTGACAGAGTGAGTGAGAGGGTGCGGGGTTTATGACAGAGTGATGGAGAGGATGTGGGGTTTACAACAGTGTGACTGACAGAGTGATGGAGAGTGTGTGGGGTTTGCGACAGTGTGACTGACAGAGTGATGGAGAGGGTATGGCGTTTATAACAGTGTGACTGACAGAGTGAGAAAAAGGGTGTGGGATTTGCGACAGTGTGACTGACAGAGTGATGCAGAGGGTATGGGGTTTTTGACAGCGTGACTGACAGAGTGAGGGAGAGGGTGTGGGTTTTACGACAGCGTGACTGACAGAGTGATGGAGAGGGTGTGGGATTTATGACAGTGAGACTGACAGAGTGATGGAGAGGGTGGGAGACATGACAGTGTGACTGACAGTGTGATGGAGAGTGTGTGGGGTTTATGACAGTGTGACTGACAGAGTGATGGAGAGGGTGTGGGGTTTACAACAGTGTGACTGACTGAGCGATAGAGAGGGTGTGGGGATTATCACAGTGTCACTGATAGAGTGAGGGAGAGGGTGTGGTGTTTATGACAGAATGATGGAGAGGGTGTGGGGTTACGACAGAGTGACTGACAGAGTGAAAAAGAGGGTGTTGGGTTTGCGACAGTGTGACTGACAGAGTGATGGAGAGGCTGTGGGGTTTGCGACAGTGTGACTGACAGAGTGATGGAGAGGGTATGGAGTTTACAACAGTGTGACTGACAGAGTGATGGAGAGGGTGTGGGGTTTGTGAAAGTGTGACTGACAGAGTGATGGAGAGGGTGTGGGGCTTATGAAAGTGTGACTGACAGAGTAATGGAGAGGGTGTGGGGTTTAGGACTGAGTGACTAACAGAGTGAGGTATAGGGTCTGGGGTTTATGACAGTGTGACTGACAGAGTGATGGAGAGGGTGGGGGTCATGACAGTGTGACTGACAGGGTGATGAAGAGGGTTTGGGGTTTACTGTAGTGTGACTGACAGAGTGATGGAGAGGGTGTATGGTTTATGACAGTGTGACTGACAGAGTGATGGAGAGTGTTTGTTGTTTATGACAGTGTGACTGACAGAGCGATGGAGAGGGTGTGGGGTTTACGACAGTGTGACAGACTGAGCGATGGAGAGGGTGTGGGGATTATCACAGTGTCACTGACAGAGTAATGGAGAGGGTATGGGGTTTAGGACAGTGTGACTGACAGAGTGATGGAGAGGGTGTGGAGTTTAGGACAGTGTGACTGACAGAGTGATGGAGAGGATGTGGTGTTTGAGACAGTGTGACTGACAGGGTGAGGGAGAGGGGGTGGGTTTTATGACAGTGTGACTGACAGAGTGAGGGAGAGAGTGTGGGGTTTACGACAGTGTGACTGACAGAGTGATGGAGAGTGTGTGGGGTTTACGAGTGTGACTGACAGAGTGATGGAGAGGGTGTGGTGTTTATGGCAGTGTGACTGACAGAGTGATGGAGAGTTGTTGGTGTTTATGACCGTGTGACTAACAGAATGATGGAGAGGGTGTGGGGTTTATGACAGTGTGTCTGACAGAATGATGGAGAGGGTGTGGGGTTTGCGACAGTGTGACTGACCGAGTGATGGAGAGGGTGTGGAATTTATGACAGTGAGACTGACAGAGTGATGGAGAGGGTGGGAGACATGACAGTGTGACTGATAGGGTGATGGAGAGGGTGTAGGGTTTACGACAGTGTTACAGAGTGATGAAGAGGGTGTGGGATTTACGGTAGTGTGACTGACAGGGTGATGGGGAGGTTGTGGTGTTTACGACAGTGTGACGGACAGAGTGATGGCGAGGGTGTGGGGTTTACAACAGTGTGACTGACAGAGTGATGGAGAGGGTGTGGGGTTTACAACAGTGTGACTGACAGAGTGATGGCGAGGGTGTGATGTTTACAACAGTGTGACTGACAGAGTGATGGAGAGGGTATGGGGTTTGCGACAGTGTGACTGACAGAGTGATGGAGAGGATGTAGGGTATGCGACAGAGTGACTGACAGTGCGAGGGAGAGGGGGTGGGTTTTACGACAGTGTGACTGACAGAGTGAGGGAGAGAGTGTGGTGTTACGACAGTGTGACTGACAGAGTGATGGAGAGTGTTTGGGGTTTTCGACAGTGTGACTGACTGAGCGATAGAGAGGGTGTGGGGATTATCACAGTGTGACTGACAGAGTGATGGAGAGGGTGTGGGGTTACGACAGAGTGATGGAGAGGGTATGGAGTTTACAACAGTGTGACTGACAGAGTGAGGAAGAGGGTGTGGGGTTTGCGACAGTGTGACTGACAGAGTGATGGAGAGGGTGTGGGGCATATGAAAGTGTGACTGACGGAGTAATGGAGAGGGTATGGGGTTTAGGACAGAGTGACTGACAGAGTGATGGAGAGGGTGTGGGGTTTAGGACAGAGTGACTAACAGAGTGAGGGATAGGGTGTGGGGTCTATGACAGTGTGACTGACAGAGTGATGGAGAGGGTGTGGGGTTTGCGACAGTGTGACTGAGAGAGTGAGGGAGAGGGTGTGGGTTTTACGACAGTGTGACTGACAGAGTGAGGGAGAGAGTGTGGGGTTTACTACAGTGTGACTGACAGAGTGATGGAGAGTGTGTGGGGTTTGCGACAGTGTGACTGACAGAGTGATGGAGAGGGTATGGCGTTTATAACAGTGTGACTGACAGAGTGAGAAAGAGGGTGTGGGATTTGCGACAGTGTGACTGACAGAGTGATGCAGAGGGTATGGGGTTTTTGACAGCGTGACTCACAGAGTGAGGGAGAGGGTGTGGGTTTTACGACAGCGTGACTGACAGAGTGATGGAGAGGGTGTGGGATTTATGACAGTGAGACTGACAGAGTGATGGAGAGGGTGGGAGACATGACAGTGTGACTGACAGAGTGATGGAGAGTGTGTGGGGTTTATGACAGTGTGACTGACAGAGTGATGGAGAGGGTGTGGGGTTTACAACAGTGTGACTGACTGAGCGATAGAGAGGGTGTGGGGATTATCACAGTGTCACTGATAGAGTGAGGGAGAGGGTGTGGTGTTTATGACAGAATGATGGAGAGGGTGTGGGGTTACGACAGAGTGACTGACAGAGTGAAAAAGAGGGTGTTGGGTTTGCGACAGTGTGACTGACAGAGTGATGGAGAGGCTGTGGGGTTTGCGACAGTGTGACTGACAGAGTGATGGAGAGGGTATGGAGTTTACAACAGTGTGACTGACAGAGTGAGGAAGAGGGTGTGGGGTTTGTGAAAGTGTGACTGACAGAGTGATGGAGAGGGTGTGGGGCTTATGAAAGTGTGACTGACAGAGTAATGGAGAGGGTGTGGGGTTTAGGACTGAGTGACTAACAGAGTGAGGTATAGGGTCTGGGGTTTATGACAGTGTGACTGACAGAGTGATGGAGAGGGTGGGGGTCATGACAGTGTGACTGACAGGGTGATGAAGAGGGTTTGGGGTTTACTGTAGTGTGACTGACAGAGTGATGGAGAGGGTGTTGTGTTTATGGCAGTGTGATTGACAGAGTGATGGAGAGTGTTTGGTGTTTATGACAGTGTGACTGACAGAATGATGGAGAGGATGTGGTGTTTATGACAGTGTGACTGACAGAGCAATGGAGAGGGTGTGGGGTTTACGACAGTATGACTGACAGAGCGATGGACAGTGTATGGGGTTTAGGACAGAGTGACTGACAGAGTGATGGAGAGGGTGTGGGGTTTAGGACAGGGTGACTGACAGAGTGATGGAGAGGGTGTGGGGTTTAGGACAGAGTGTCTGACAGAGTGATGGAGAGGGTGGGGGACATGACAGTGTGACTGACAGGGTGATGGAGAGGGTGTAGTGTTTACGACAGTGTTACAGAGTGATGGAGAGGGTGTGGGGTTTACGGTAGTGTGACTGACAGGGTGATGGGGAGGGTGTGGGGTTTAAGAGTGTGAGTGACAGAGTGATGGAGAGGGTGTGGTGTTTATGGCAGTGTGACTGACAGAGTGATGGAGACGATGTGGTGTTTACGACAGTGTGACGGACAGAGTGATGGCGAGGGAGTGGGGTTTACAACAGTATGACTGACAGAGTGAGGAAGAGGGTGTGGGGTTTGCAACAGTGTGACTGACAGAGTGATGGAGAGGGTATGGGGTCTATAACAGTGTGACTGACAGAGTGAGGGAGAGAGTGTGGGGTTTACGACAGTGTGACTGACAGAGTGATGGAGAGTGTGTGGGGTTTGCGACAGTGTGACTGACAGAGTGATGGAGAGGGTGGGGGACATGACTGTGTGACTGACAGGGTGATGGAGAGCGTGTAGGGTTTACGACAGTGCTACAGAGTGATGGAGAGGGTGTGGGGTTTATGGTAGTGTGACTGACAGGGTGATGGGGAGGGTGTGGGGTTTAAGAGTGTGAGTCACAGAGTGATGGAGAGGATGTGGTGTTTATGGCAGTGTGACTGACAGAGTGATGGAGAGTTGTTGGTGTTTACGACAGTGTGACTGACAGAATGATGGAGAGGGTGTGGAGTTAAGGACAGTGTGACTGACAGAGTGAGGAAGAGGGTGTGGGATTTGCGACAGTGTGACTGACAGAGTAATTCAGTGGGTATGGGTTTTATGACAGTGTGACTGACAGAGTGAGGGAGAGGGTGTGGGGTTTACGACAGTGTGACTGACAGAGTGAGGGAGAGAGTGTGGGGTTTATGACAGTGTGACTGACAGAGTGATGGAGAGGGTGGGGGACATGACTGTGTGACTGACAGGGTGGTGGAGAGGGTGTAGGGTTTACGACAGTGTTACAGAGTGATGGAGAGGGTGTGGGGTTTACGGTAGTGTGACTGACAGGGTGATGGGGAGGGTGTGGGGTTTAAGAGTGTGAGTGACAGAGTGATGGAGAGGATGTGGTGTTTATGGCAGTGTGACTGACAGAGTGATGGAGAGTTGTTGGTGTTTACGACAGTGTGACTGACAGAATGATGGAGAGGGTGTGGAGTTAAGGATAGTGTGACTGACAGAGTGAGGAAGAGGGTGTGGGATTTGCGACAGTGTGACTGACAGAGTAATTCAGTAGGTATGGGTTTTATGACAGTGTGACTGACAGAGTGAGGGAGAGGGTGTGGGGTTTACGACAGTGTGACTGACAGAGTGAGGATGAGAGTGTGGGGTTTACGACAGTGTGACTGACAGAGTGATGGAGAGTGTGTGGGGATTGTGACAGTGTGACTGACAGAGTGATGGAGAGGGTGTGGGGCTTATGAAGGTGTGACTGACAGAGTAATGGAGAGGGTATGGGGTTTAGGACAGAGGGACTGACAGAGTGATGGAGAGGGTGTGGAGTTTAGGACAGAGTGACTGACAGAGTGATGGAGAGGGTGTGGAGTTTAGGACTGTGTGACTGACAGAGTGCTGGAGAGGGTGGGGGACATGACTGTGTGACTGACAGGGTGATGGAGAGCGTGTAGGGTTTACGACAGTGTTACAAAGTGAAGGAGAGGGTGTGGGGTTTATGGTAGTGTGACTGACAGGGTGATGGGGAGGGTGTGGGGTTTATGAGTGTGAGTGACAGAGTGATGGAGAGGATGTGGTGTTTATGGCAGTGTGACTGACAGAGTGATGGAGAGTTGTTGGTGTTTACGACAGTGTGACTGACAGAATGATGGAGAGGGTGTGGAGTTAAGGACAGTGTGACTGACAGAGTGAGGAAGAGGGTGTGGGATTTGCGACAGTGTGACAGACAGAGTAATTCAGTGGGTATGGGTTTTATGACAGTGTGACTGACAGAGGGAGGGAGAGGGTGTGGGGTTTACGACAGTGTGACTGACAGAGTGAGGGAGAGAGTGTGGGGTTTATGACAGTGTGACGGACAGAGTGATGGAGAGGGTGGGGGACATGACTGTGTGACTGACAGGGCGGTGGAGAGGGTGTAGGGTTTACGACAGTGTTACAGAGTGATGGAGAGGGTGTGGGGTTTACGGTAGTGTGACTGACAGGGTGATGGGGAGGGTGTGGGGTTTAAGAGTGTGAGTGACAGAGTGATGGAGAGGATGTGGTGTTTATGGCAGTGTGACTGACAGAGTGATGGAGAGTTGTTGGTGTTTACGACAGTGTGACTGACAGAATGATGGAGAGGGTGTGGAGTTAAGGACAGTGTGACTGACAGAGTGAGGAAGAGGGTGTGGGATTTGCGACAGTGTGACTGACAGAGTAATTCAGTGGGTATGGGTTTTATGACAGTGTGACTGACAGAGTGAGGGAGAGGGTGTGGGGTTTACGACAGTGTGACTGACAGAGTGAGGGAGAGAGTGTGGGGTTTATGACAGTGTGACTGACAGAGTGATGGAGAGGGTGGGGGACATGACTGTGTGACTGACAGGGTGGTGGAGAAGGTGTAGGGTTTACGACAGTGTTACAGCGTGATGGAGAGGGTGTGGGGTTTACGGTAGTGTGACTGACAGGGTGATGGGGAGGGTGTGGGGTTTAAGAGTGTGAGTGACAGAGTGATGGAGAGGATGTGGTGTTTATGGCAGTGTGACTGACAGAGTGATGGAGAGTTGTTGGTGTTTACGACAGTGTGACTGACAGAATGATGGAGAGGGTGTGGAGTTAAGGACAGTGTGACTGACAGAGTGAGGAAGAGGGTGTGGGATTTGCGACAGTGTGACTGACAGAGTAATTCAGTAGGTATGGGTTTTATGACAGTGTGACTGACAGAGTGAGGGAGAGGGTGTGGGGTTTACGACAGTGTGACTGACAGAGTGAGGATGAGAGTGTGTGGGGATTGTGACAGTGTGACTGACAGAGTGATGGAGAGGGTGTGGGGCTTATGAAGGTGTCACTGACAGAGTAATGGAGAGGGTATGGGGTTTAGGACAGAGGGACTGACAGAGTGATGGAGAGGGTGTGGAGTTTAGGACAGAGTGACTGACAGAGTGATGGAGAGGGTGTGGAGTTTAGGACTGTGTGACTGACAGAGTGATGGAGAGGGTGGGGGACATGACTGTGTGACTGACAGGGTGATGGAGAGCGTGTAGGGTTTACGACAGTGTTACAGAGTGAAGGAGAGGGTGTGGGGTTTATGGTAGTGTGACTGACAGGGTGATGGGGAGGGTGTGGGGTTTATGAGTGTGAGTGACAGAGTGATGGAGAGGATGTGGTGTTTATGGCAGTGTGACTGACAGAGTGATGGAGAGTTGTTGGTGTTTACGACAGTGTGACTGACAGAATGATGGAGAGGGTGTGGAGTTAAGGACAGTGTGACTGACAGAGTGAGGAAGAGGGTGTGGGATTTGCGACAGTGTGACTGACAGAGTAATTCAGTGGGTATGGGTTTTATGACAGTGTGACTGACAGAGGGAGGGAGAGGGTGTGGGGTTTACGACAGTGTGACTGACAGAGTGAGGGAGAGAGTGTGGGGTTTATGACAGTGTGACTGACAGAGTGATGGAGAGGGTGGGGGACATGACTGTGTGACTGACAGGGTGGTGTAGAGGGTGTAGGGTTTACGACAGTGTTACAGAGTGATGGAGAGGGTGTGGGGTTTACGGTAGTGTGACTGACAGGGTGATGGGGAGGGTGTGGGGTTTAAGAGTGTGAGTGACAGAGTGATGGAGAGGATGTGGTGTTTATGGCAGTGTGACTGACAGAGTGATGGAGAGTTGTTGGTGTTTACGACAGTGTGACAGACAGAATGATGGAGAGGGTGTGGAGTTAAGGACTGTGTGACTGACAGAGTGAGGAAGTGGGTGTGGGGTTTACGACAGTGTGACTGACAGAGTGATGGAGCGTGTGTGGGGTTTGCGACAGTGTGACTGACAGAGTGATGGAGAGGGTGGGGGACATGACTGTGTGACTGACAGGGTGATGGAGAGCGTGTAGGGTTTACGACAGTGTTACAGAGTGATGGAGAGGGTGTGGTGTTTATGGTAGTGTGACTGACAGGGTGATGGGGAGGGTGTGGGGTTTAAGAGTGTGAGTGACAGAGTGATGGAGAGGATGTGGTGTTTATGGCAGTGTGACTGACAGAATGATGGAGAGCGTGTGGGGTTTGCGACAGTGTGACTGACAGAGTGATGGAGAGGGTGTGGGGCTTATGAAGGTGTGACTGACAGAGTAATGGAGAGGGTATGGGGTTTATGACAGAGTGACTGACAGAGTGATGGAAAGGGTGTGGAGTTTAGGACAGAGTGACTGACAGAGTGATGGAGAGGGTGTGGAGTTTAGGACTGTGTGAATGGCAGAGTGATGGAGAGGGTGGGGTACATGACTGTGTGACTGACAGGGTGATGGAGAGCGTGTAGGGTTTACGACAGTGTTACAGAGTGATGGAGAGGGTGTGGGGTTTATGGTAGTGTGACTGACAGGGTGATGGAGAGTTGTTGGTGTTTATGACAGTGTGACTGACAGAATGATGGAGAGGGTGTGGAGTTAAGGACAGTGTGACTGACAGAGTGAGGAAGAGGGTGTGGGATTTGCGACAGTGTGACTGACAGAGTAATTCAGTGGGTATGGGTTTTATGACAGTGTGACTGACAGAGTGAGGGAGAGGGTGTGGTGTTTACGACAGTGTGACTGACAGAGTGAGGGAGAGAGTGTGGGGTTTATGACAGTGTGACTGACAGAGTGATGGAGAGGGTGGGGGACATGACTGTGTGACTGACAGCGTGGTGGAGAGGGTGTAGGGTTTACGACAGTGTTACAGAGTGATGGAGAGGGTGTGGGGTTTACGGTAGTGTGACTGACAGGGTGATGGGGAGGGTGTGGGGTTTAAGAGTGTGAGTGACAGAGTGATGGAGAGGATGTGGTGTTTATGGCAGTGTGACTGATAGAGTGATGGAGAGTTGTTGGTGTTTACGACAGTGTGACTGACAGAATGATGGAGAGGGTGTGGAGTTAAGGACAGTGTGACTGACAGAGTGAGGAAGAGGGTGTGGGATTTGCGACAGTGTGACTGACAGAGTAATTCAGTGGGTATGGGTTTTATGACAGTGTGACTGACAGAGTGAGGGAGAGGGTGTTGGGTTTACGACAGTGTGACTGACAGAGTGAGGGAGAGAGTGTGGGGTTTACGACAGTGTGACTGACAGAGTGATGGAGAGTGTGTGGGGTTTGCTACAGTGTGACAGACAGAGTGATGGAGAGGGTATGGCTTTTATAACAGTGTGACTGACAGAGTGAGAAAGAGGGTGTGGGATTTGCGACAGTGTGACTGACAGAGTGATGCAGAGGGTATGGGGTTTTTGACAGTGTGACTGACAGAGTGAGGGAGAGGGTATGGGGTTTTTGACAGTGTGACTGACAGAGTGATGGAGAGGGTGGGAGACATGACAGTGTGACTGACAGAGTGATGGAGAGTGTGTGGGGTTTATGACAGTGTGACTGACAGATTGATGGAGAGGGTGTGGGGTTTACAACAGTGTGACTGACTGAGCGATAGAGAGGGTGTGGGGATTATCACAGTGTCACTGATAGAGTGAGGGAGAGGGTGTGGTGTTTATGACAGAATGATGGAGAGGGTGTGGGGTTACGACAGAGTGACTGACAGAGTGAAAAAGAGGGTGTGGAGTTTAGGACAGAGTGACTGACAGAGTGATGGAGAGGGTGTGGAGATTAGGACAGTCTGACTGACAGAGTGATGGAGAGGGTGGGGGACATGACAGAGTGTCTGACAGGGTGATGGAGAGGGTGTAGGGTTTATGACAGTGTTACAGAGTGATGGAGAGGGTTTGGGGTTTACGGTAGTGTGACTGACAGAGTGATGGAGTGGGTGTGGGGATTATCACAGTGTCACTGACAGAGTGAGTGAGAGGGTGCGGGGTTTATGACAGAGTGATGGAGAGGATGTGGGGTTTACAACAGTGTGACTGACAGAGCGATGCAGAGGGTGTGGGGTTTATGAGAGTGTGACTGACAGAGTGATGGAGAGGGTGTATGGTTTATGACAGTGTGACTGACAGAGTGATGGAGAGTGTATGTTGTTTATGACAGTGTGACTGACAGAGCGATGGAGAGGGTGTGGGGTTTACGACAGTGTGACAGACTGAGCGATGGAGAGGGTGTGGGGATTATCACAGTGTCACTGACAGAGTGAGGGAGAGGGTGCAGGTTTTATTACAGAGTGATGGAGAGGATGTGGGGTTTACGACAGTGAGACTGGCAGAGTGATGGAGAGGGTGTGGAGTTTAGGACAGTGTGACTGACAGAGTGATGGAGCGGATGTAGTGTTTGCGACAGAGTGACTGACAGAGTGAGGGAGAGGGTGTGGGTTTTACGACAGTGTGACTGACAGAGTGAGGGAGAGAGTGTGGGGTTTACAACAGTGTGACTGACAGAGTGATGGAGAGGGTGTGGGGTTTACAACAGTGTGACTGACAGAGTGATGGAGAGGGTGTGGGGTTTACAACAGTGTGACTGACAGAGTGATGGCGAGGGTGTGGGGTTTACAACAGTGTGACTGACAGAGTGATGGAGAGGGTATGGGGTTTGCGACAGTGTGACTGACAGAGTGATGTAGAGGGTATGGGGTTTATAACAGTGTGACTGACAGAGTGATGGAGAGGATGTAGGGTATGCGACAGAGTGACTGACAGTGCGAGGGAGAGGGGGTGGGTTTTACGACAGTGTGACTGACAGAGTGAGGGAGAGAGTGTGGTGTTACGACAGTGTGACTGACAGAGTGATGGAGAGTGTTTGGGGTTTTCGACAGTGTGACTGACTGAGCGATAGAGAGGGTGTGGGGATTATCACAGTGTGACTGACAGAGTGATGGAGAGGGTGTGGGGTTACGACAGAGTGATGGAGAGGGTATGGAGTTTACAACAGTGTGACTGACAGAGTGAGGAAGAAGGTGTGGGGTTTGCGACAGTGTGACTGACAGAGTGATGGAGAGGGTGTGGGGCATATGAAAGTGTGACTGACGGAGTAATGGAGAGGGTATGGGGTTTAGGACAGAGTGACTGACAGAGTGATGGAGAGGGTGTGGGGTTTAGGACAGAGTGACTAACAGAGTGAGGGATAGGGTGTGGGGTCTATGACAGTGTGACTGACAGAGTGATGGAGAGGGTGTGGGGTTTGCGACAGTGTGACTGAGAGAGTGAGGGAGAGGGTGTGGGTTTTACGACAGTGTGACTGACAGAGTGAGGGAGAGAGTGTGGGGTTTACGACAGTGTGACCGACAGAGTGATGGAGAGTGTGTGGGGTTTGCGACAGTGTGACTGACAGAGTGATGCAGAGGGTATGGGGTTTTTGACAGCGTGACTGACAGAGTGAGGGAGAGGGTGTGGGTTTTACGACAGCGTGACTGACAGAGTGATGGAGAGGGTGTGGGATTTATGACAGTGAGACTGACAGAGTGATGGAGAGGGTGGGAGACATGACAGTGTGACTGACAGAGTGATGGAGAGTGTGTGGGGTTTATGACAGTGTGACTGACAGAGTGATGGAGAGGGTGTGGGGTTTACAACAGTGTGACTGACTGAGCGATAGAGAGGGTGTGGGGATTATCACAGTGTCACTGATAGAGTGAGGGAGAGGGTGTGGTGTTTATGACAGAATGATGGAGAGGGTGTGGGGTTACGACAGAGTGACTGACAGAGTGAAAAAGAGGGTGTTGGGTTTGCGACAGTGTGACTCACAGAGTGATGGAGAGGCTGTGGGGTTTGCGACAGTGTGACTGACAGAGTGATGGAGAGGGTATGGAGTTTACAACAGTGTGACTGACAGAGTGAGGAAGAGGGTGTGGGGTTTGTGAAAGTGTGACTGACAGAGTGATGGAGAGGGTGTGGGGCTTATGAAAGTGTGACTGACAGAGTAATGGAGAGGATGTGGGGTTTAGGACAGAGTGACTAACAGAGTTAGGTATAGGGTGTGGAGTTTATGACAGTGTGACTGACAGAGTGATGGAGAGGGTGGGGGTCATGACAGTGTGACTGACAGGTTGATGGAGAGGGTTTGGGGTTTACGGTAGTGTGACTGACAGAGTGATGGAGAGGGTGTGGTGTTTATGGCAGTGTGATTGACAGAGTGATGGAGAGTGTTTGGTGTTTATGACAGGGTGACTGACAGAATGATGGAGAGGATGTGGTGTTTATGACAGTGTGACTGACAGAGCAATGGAGAGGGTGTGGGGTTTACGACAGTATGACTGACAGAGCGATGGACAGTGTATGGGGTTTAGGACAGAGTGACTGACAGAGTGATGGAGAGGGTGTGGGGTTTAGGACAGGGTGACTGACAGAGTGATGGAGAGGGTGTGGGGTTTAGGACAGAGTGTCTGACAGAGTGATGGAGAGGGTGGGGGACATGACAGTGTGACTGACAGGGTGATGGAGAGGGTGTAGTGTTTACGACAGAGTTACAGAGTGATGGCGAGGGAGTGGGGTTTGCAACAGTGTGACTGACAGAGTGATGGAGAGGGTATGGGGTTTATAACAGTGTGACTGACAGGGTGATGGAGAGCGTGTAGGGTTTACGACAGTGTGACAGAGTGATGGAGAGTGTGTGGGGTTTATGGTAGTGTGACTGACAGGGTGATGGGGAGAGTGTGGGGTTTAAGAGTGTGAGTGACAGAGTGAGAAAGAGGGTGTGGGATTTGCGACAGTGTGACTGACAGAGTGATGCAGAGGGTATGGGGTTTTTGACAGTGTGACTGACAGAGTGAGGGAGAGGGTATGGGGTTTTTGACAGTGTGACTGACAGAGTGAGGGAGAGGGTGTGGGTTTTACGACAGCGTGACTGACAGAGTGATGGAGAGGGTGTGGGATTTATGACAGTGAGACTGACAGAGTGATGGAGAGGGTGGGAGACATGACAGTGTGACTGACAGAGTGATGGAGAGTGTGTGGGGTTTATGACAGTGTGACTGACAGATTGATGGAGAGGGTGTGGGGTTTACAACAGTGTGACTGACTGAGCGATAGAGAGGGTGTGGGGATTATCACAGTGTCACTGATAGAGTGAGGGAGAGGGTGTGGTGTTTATGACAGAATGATGGAGAGGGTGTGGGGTTACGACAGAGTGACTGACAGAGTGAAAAAGAGGGTGTTGGGTTTGCGACAGTGTGTCTGACAGAGTGATGGAGAGGCTGTGGGGTTTGCGACAGTGTGACTGACAGAGTGATGGAGAGGGTATGGAGTTTACAACAGTGTGACTGACAGAGTGAGGAAGAGGGTGTGGGGTTTGTGAAAGTGTGTCTGACAGGGTGATGGAGAGGGTGTAGGGTTTATGACAGTGTTACAGAGTGATGGAGAGGGTTTGGGGTTTACGGTAGTGTGACTGACAGAGTGATGGAGTGGGTGTGGGGATTATCACAGTGTCACTGACAGAGTGAGTGAGAGGGTGCGGGGTTTATGACAGAGTGATGGAGAGGATGTGGGGTTTACAACAGTGTGACTGACAGAGCGATGCAGAGGGTGTGGGGTTTATGAGAGTGTGACTGACAGAGTGATGGAGAGGGTGTATGGTTTATGACAGTGTGACTGACAGAGTGATGGAGAGTGTATGTTGTTTATGACAGTGTGACTGACAGAGCGATGGAGAGGGTGTGGGGTTTACGACAGTGTGACAGACTGAGCGATGGAGAGGGTGTGGGGATTATCACAGTGTCACTGACAGAGTGAGGGAGAGGGTGCAGGTTTTATTACAGAGTGATGGAGAGGATGTGGGGTTTACGACAGTGAGACTGGCAGAGTGATGGAGAGGGTGTGGAGTTTAGGACAGTGTGACTGACAGAGTGATGGAGCGGATGTAGTGTTTGCGACAGAGTGACTGACAGAGTGAGGGAGAGGGGGTGGGTTTTACGACAGTGTGACTGACAGAGTGAGGGAGAGAGTGTGGGGTTTACAACAGTGTGACTGACAGAGTGAGGAAGAGGGTGTGGGGTTTGTGACAGTGTGACTGACAGAGTGATGGAGAGGGTGTGGGGCTTATGAAAGTGTGACTGACAGAGTAATGGAGAGGGTATGGGGTTTAGGACAGTGTGACTGACAGAGTGATGGAGAGGGTGTGGAGTTTAGGACAGTGTGACTGACAGAGTGATGGAGAGGATGTGGTGTTTGAGACAGTGTGACTGACAGGGTGAGGGAGAGGGGGTGGGTTTTATGACAGTGTGACTGACAGAGTGAGGTAGAGAGTGTGCGGTTTACGACAGTGTGACTGACAGAGTGATGGAGAGTGTGTGGGGTTTACGAGTGTGACTGACAGAGTGATGGAGTGGGTGCGGTGTTTATGGCAGTGTGACTGACAGAGTGATGGAGAGTTGTTGGTGTTTATGACCGTGTGACTAACAGAATGATGGAGAGGGTGTGGGGTTTATGACAGTGTGACTGACAGAATGATGGAGAGGGTGTGGGGTTTGCGACAGTGTGACTGACCGAGTGAGGGAGAGGGTGTGGGTTTTACGACAGCGTGACTGACAGAGTGATGGAGAGGGTGTGGAATTTATGACAGTGAGACTGACAGAGTGATGGAGAGGGTGGGAGACATGACAGTGTGACTGATAAGGTGATGGAGAGGGTGTAGGGTTTACGACAGTGTTACAGAGTGATGAAGAGGGTGTGGGATTTACGGTACTGCGACTGACAGGGTGATGGGGAGGTTGTGGTGTTTACGACAGTGTGACGGACAGAGTGATGGCGATGGTGTGGGGTTTACAACAGTGTGACTGACAGAGTGATGGAGAGGGTGTGGGGTTTACAACAGTGTGACTGACAGAGTGATGGCGAGGGTGTGGGGTTTACAACAGTGTGACTGACAGAGTGATGGAGAGGGTATGGGGTTTGCGACAGTGTGACTGACAGAGTGATGTAGAGGGTATGGGGTTTATAACAGTGTGACTGACAGAGTGATGGAGAGGATGTAGGGTATGCGACAGAGTGACTGACAGTGCGAGGGAGAGGGGGTGGGTTTTACGACAGTGTGACTGACAGAGTGAGGGAGAGAGTGTGGTGTTACGACAGTGTGACTGACAGAGTGATGGAGAGTGTTTGGGGTTTTCGACAGTGTGACTGACTGAGCGATAGAGAGGGTGTGGGGATTATCACAGTGTGACTGACAGAGTGATGGAGAGGGTGTGGGGTTACGACAGAGTGATGGAGAGGGTATGGAGTTTACAACAGTGTGACTGACAGAGTGAGGAAGAGGGTGTGGGGTTTGCGACAGTGTGACTGACAGAGTGATGGAGAGGGTGTGGGGCATATGAAAGTGTGACTGACGGAGTAATGGAGAGGGTATGGGGTTTAGGACAGAGTGACTGACAGAGTGATGGAGAGGGTGTGGGGTTTAGGACAGAGTGACTAACAGAGTGAGGGATAGGGTGTGGGGTCTATGACAGTGTGACTGACAGAGTGATGGAGAGGGTGTGGGGTTTGCGACAGTGTGACTGAGAGAGTGAGGGAGAGGGTGTGGGTTTTACGACAGTGTGACTGACAGAGTGAGGGAGAGAGTGTGGGGTTTACGACAGTGTGACTGACAGAGTGATGGAGAGTGTGTGGGGTTTGCGACAGTGTGACTGACAGAGTGATGCAGAGGGTATGGGGTTTTTGACAGCGTGACTGACAGAGTGAGGGAGAGGGTGTGGGTTTTACGACAGCGTGACTGACAGAGTGATGGAGAGGGTGTGGGATTTATGACAGTGAGACTGACAGAGTGATGGAGAGGATGGGAGACATGACAGTGTGACTGACAGAGTGATGGAGAGTGTGTGGGGTTTATGACAGTGTGACTGACAGAGTGATGGAGAGGGCGTGGGGTTTACAACAGTGTGACTGACTGAGCGATAGAGAGGGTGTGGGGATTATCACAGTGTCTCTGATAGAGTGAGGGAGAGGGTGTGGTGCTTATGACAGAATGATGGAGAGGGTGTGGGGTTACGACAGAGTGACTGACAGAGTGAAAAAGAGGGTGTTGGGTTTGCGACAGTGTGTCTGACAGAGTGATGGAGAGGCTGTGGGGTTTGCGACAGTGTGACTGACAGAGTGATGTAGAGGGTATGGGGTTTATAACAGTGTGACTGACAGAGTGATGGAGAGGATGTAGGGTATGCGACAGAGTGACTGACAGTGCGAGGGAGAGGGTATGGAGTTTACAACAGTGTGACTGACAGAGTGAGGAAGAGGGTGTGGGGTTTGTGAAAGTGTGACTGACAGAGTGATGGAGAGGGTGTGGGGCTTATGAAGGTGTGACTGACAGAGTAATGGAGAGGGTATGGGGTATAGGACAGAGGGACTGACAGAGTGATGGAGAGGGTGTGGAGTTTAGGACAGAGTGACTGACAGAGTGATGGAGAGGGTGTGGAGTTTAGGACTGTGTGACTGACAGAGTGATGGAGAGGGTGGGGGACATGACTGTGTGACTGACAGGGTGATGGAGAGCGTGTAGGGTTTACGACAGTGTTACAGAGTGATGGAGAGGGTGTGGGGTTTATGGTAGTGTGACTGACAGGGTGATGGGGAGGGTGTGGGGTTTAAGAGTGTGAGTGACAGAGTGATGGAGAGGATGTGGTGTTTATGGCAGTGTGACTGACAGAGTGATGGAGAGTTGTTGGTGTTTATGACAGTGTGACTGACAGAATGATGGACAGGGTGTGGAGTTAAGGACAGTGTGACTGACAGAGTGAGGAAGAGGGTGTGGGATTTGCGACAGTGTGACTGACAGAGTAATTCAGTGGGTATGGGTTTTATGACAGTGTGACTGACAGAGTGAGGGAGAGGGTGTGGTGTTTACGACAGTGTGACTGACAGAGTGAGGGAGAGAGTGTGGGGTTTATGACAGTGTGACTGACAGAGTGATGGAGACGGTGGGGGACATGACTGTGTGACTGACAGGGTGGTGGAGAGGGTGTAGGGTTTACGACAGTGTTACAGAGTGATGGAGAGGGTGTGGGGTTTACGGTAGTGTGACTGACAGGGTGATGGGGAGGGTGTGGGGTTTAAGAGTGTGAGTGACAGAGTGATGTAGAGGATGTGGTGTTTATGGCAGTGTGACTGACAGAGTGATGGAGAGTTGTTGGTGTTTACGACAGTGTGACTGACAGAATGATGGAGAGGGTGTGGAGTTAAGGACAGTGTGACTGACAGAGTGAGGAAGAGGGTGTGGGATTTGCGACAGTGTGACTGACAGAGTAATTCAGTGGGTATGGGTTTTATGACAGTGTGACTGACAGAGTGAGGGAGAGGGTGTGGGGTTTACGACAGTGTGACTGACAGAGTGAGGGAGAGAGTCTGGGGTTTACGACAGTGTGACTGACAGAGTGATGGAGAGTGTGTGGGGTTTGCGACAGTGTGACAGACAGAGTGATGGAGAGGGTATGGCGTTTATAACAGTGTGACTGACAGAGTGAGAAAGAGGGTGTGGGATTTGCGACAGTGTGACTGACAGAGTGATGCAGAGGGTATGGGGTTTTTGACAGTGTGACTGACAGAGTGAGGGAGAGGGTATGGGGTTTTTGACAGTGTGACTGACAGAGTGAGGGAGAGGGTGTGGGTTTTACGACAGCGTGACTGACAGAGTGATGGAGAGGGTGTGGGATTTATGACAGTGTGACTGACAGACTGATGGAGAGTGTGTGGGGTTTATGACAGTGTGACTGACAGATTGATGGAGAGGGTGTGGGGTTTACAACAGTGTGACTGACTGAACGATAGTGAGGGTGTGGGGATTATCACAGTGTCACTGATAGAGTGAGGGAGAGGGTGTGGTGTTTATGACAGAATGATGGAGAGGGTGTGAGGTTACGACAGAGTGACTGACAGAGTGAAAAAGAGGGTGTTGGGTTTGCGACAGTGTGTCTGACAGAGTGATGGAGAGGCTGTGGGGTTTGCGACAGTGTGACTGACAGAGTGATGGAGAGGGTATGGAGTTTACAACAGTGTGACTGACAGAGTGAGGAAGAGGGTGTGGGGTTTGTGAAAGTGTGACTGACAGAGTGATGGAGAGGGTGTGGGGCTTATGAAATTGTGACTGACAGAGTAATGGAGAGGGTGTGGGGTTTAGGACAGAGTGACTAACAGAGTGAGGTATAGGGTGTGGGGTTTATGACAGTGTGACTGACAGGTGTGATGGAGAGGGTTTGGGGTTTACGGTAGTGTGACTGACAGAGCAATGGAGAGGGTGTTGGGTTTACGACAGTATGACTGACAGAGCGATGGACAGTGTATGGTGTTTAGGACAGAGTGACTGACAGAGTGATGGAGAGGGTGTGGGGTTTAGGACAGAGTGACTGACAGAGTGATGGAGAGGGTGTGGGGTTTAGGACAGAGTGTCTGACAGAGTGATGGAGAGGGTGGGGGACATGACAGTGTGACTGACAGGGTGATGGAGAGGGTGTAGTGTTTACGACAGTGTTACAGAGTGATGGAGAGGGTGTGGGGTTTACGGTAGTGTGACTGACAGGGTGATGGAGAGGGTGTGGGGTTTAAGAGTGTGAGTGACAGAGTGATGGAGAGGGTGTGGTGTTTATGGCAGTGTGACTGACAGAGTGATGGAGACGATGTGGTGTTTACGACAGTGTGACTGACAGAGTGATGGCGAGGGAGTGGGGTTTACAACAGTGTGACTGACAGAGTGAGGAAGAGGGTGTGGGTTTTGCAACAGTGTGACTGACAGAGTGATGGAGAGGGTATGGGGTTTATAACAGTGTGACTGACAGAGTGAGGAAGAGGGTGTGGGGTTTGCGACAGTGTGACTGACAGAGTGAGGGAGAGAGTGTGGGGTTTACGACAGTGTGACTGACAGAGTGATGGAGAGTGTGTGGGGTTTGCGACAGTGTGATGGAGAGGGTGGGGGACAAGACTGTGTGACTGACAGGGTGATGGAGAGCGTGTGGGGTTTACGACAGTGTTACAGAGTGATGGAGAGGGTCTGGGGTTTACGGTAGTGTGACTGACAGAGTGATGGAGAAGGTGTTTTGTTTATGACAGTGTGACTGACAGAGTGATGGAGAGGGTGTGGGGATTATCACAGTGTCACTGACAGAGTGAGTGAGAGGGTGCGGGGTTTATGACAGAGTGATGGAGAGGATGTGGGGTTTACGATAGTGTGACTGACTGAGCGATGGAGAGGGTGTGGGGATTATCACAGTGTCACTGACAGAGTGAGTGAGAGGGTGCGGGGTTTATGACAGAGTGATGGAGAGGATGTGGGGTTTACAACAGTGTGACTGACAGAGCGATGCAGAGGGTGTGGGGTTTATGAGAGTGTGACTGACAGAGTGATGGAGAGGGTGTATGGTTTATGACAGTGTGACTGACAGAGTGATGGAGAGTGTATGTTGTTTATGACAGTGTGACTGACAGAGTGATGGAGAGGGTGTGGGGTTTACGACAGTGTGACAGACTGAGCGATGGAGAAGGTGTGGGGATTATCACAGTGTCACTGACAGAGTGAGGGAGAGGGTGCAGGATTTATTACAGAGTGATGGAGAGGATGTGGGGTTTATGACAGTGTGACTGACAGAGTGATGGAGAGTGTGTGGGGTTTGCGACAGTGTGACTGACAGAGTGATGGAGAGGATGGGGGACATGACTGTGTGACTGACAGGGTGATGGAGAGCGTGTGGGGTTTACGACAGTGTTACAGAGTGATGGAGAGGGTGTGGGGTTTACGGTAGTGTGACTGACAGAGTGATGGAGTGGGTGTGGGTTTTACGAGTGTGACTGAGAGAGTGATGGAGAAGGTGTTTTGTTTATGACAGTGTGACTGACAGAGTGATGGAGAGGGTGTGGGGATTATCACAGTGTCACTGACAGAGTGAGTGAGAGGGTGCGGGGTTTATGACAGAGTGATGGAGAGGATGTGGGGTTTACAACAGTGTGACTGACAGAGCGATGCAGAGGGTGTGGGGTTTATGAGAGTGTGACTGACAGAGTGATGGAGAGGGTGTATGGTTTATGACAGTGTGACTGACAGAGTGATGGAGAGTGTATGTTGTTTATGACAGTGTGACTGACAGAGCGATGGAGAGGGTGTGGGGTTTACGACAGTGTGACAGACTGAGCGATGGAGAGGGTGTGGGGATTATCACAGTGTCACTGACAGAGTGAGGGAGAGGGTGCAGGTTTTATTACAGAGTGATGGAGAGGATGTGGGGTTTACGACAGTGAGACTGGCAGAGTGATGGAGAGGGTGTGGAGTTTAGGACAGTGTGACTGACAGAGTGATGGAGCGGATGTAGTGTTTGCGACAGAGTGACTGACAGAGTGAGGGAGAGGGGGTGGGTTTTACGACAGTGTGACTGACAGAATGAGGGAGAGAGTGTGGGGTTTACAACAGTGTGACTGACAGAGTGAGGAAGAGGGTGTGGGGTTTGTGACAGTGTGACTGACAGAGTGATGGAGAGGGTGTGGGGCTTATGAAAGTGTGACTGACAGAGTAATGGAGAGGGTATGGGGTTTAGGACAGTGTGACTGACAGAGTGATGGAGAGGGTGTTGAGTTTAGGACAGTGTGACTGACAGAGGGATGGAGAGGATGTGGTGTTTGAGACAGTGTGACTGACAGGGTGAGGGAGACGGGGTGGGTTTTATGACAGTGTGACTGACAGAGTGAGGGAGAGAGTGTGGGGTTTACGACAGTGTGACTGACAGAGTGATGGAGAGTGTGTGGGGTTTACGAGTGTGACTGACAGAGTGATGGAGAGGGTGTGGTGTTTATGGCAGTGTGACTGACAGAGTGATGGAGAGTTGTTGGTGTTTATGACCATGTGACTAACAGAATGATGGAGAGGGTGTGGGGTTTATGACAGTGTGACTGACAGAATGATGGAGAGGGTGTGGGATTTGCGACAGTGTGACTGACCGAGTGAGGGAGAGGGTGTGGGGTTTACGATAGTGTGACTGACAGAGCGATGGAGAGGGTGTGGGGTTTAGGACAGAGTGACTGACAGAGTGATGGAGAGGTTGTGGGGTTTAGGACAGTGTGACTGGCAGAGTGATGGAGAGTTGTTGGTGTTTATGACAGTGTGACTGACAGAATGATGGAGAGGGTGTGGGGTTTGCGACAGTGTGACTGACCGAGTGAGGGAGAGGGTGTGGGGTTTACGATAGTGTGACTGACTGAGCGATGGAGAGGGTGTGGGGATTATCACAGTGTCACTGACAGAGTGAGTGAGAGGGTGCGGGGTTTATGACAGAGTGATGGAGAGGATGTGGGGTTTACAACAGTGTGACTGACAGAGCGATGCAGAGGGTGTATGGTTTATGACAGTGTGACTGACAGAGTGATGGAGAGTGTATGTTGTTTATGACAGTGTGACTGACAGAGCGATGAAGAGGGTGTGGGTTTTACGACAGTGTGACTGACTGAGTGATGGAGAGGTTGTGGGGTTCAGGACAGAGTGACTGACAGAGTGATGGAGAGGTTGTGGGGTTTAGGACAGTGTGACTGACAGAGTGATGGAGAGGGTGTGGGGCTTATGAAAGTGTGACTGACAGAGTAATGGAGAGGGTATGGGGTTTAGGACAGTGTGACTGACAGAGTGATGGAGAGGGTGTGGAGTTTAGGACAGTGTGACTGACAGAGTGATGGAGAGGATGTGGTGTTTGAGACAGTGTGACTGACAGGGTGAGGGAGAGGGGGTGGGTTTTATGACAGTGTGACTGACAGAGAGAGGGAGAGAGTGTGGGGTTTACGACAGTGTGACTGACAGAGTGATGGAGAGGGTGTGGAGTTTAGGACTGTGTGACTGACAGAGTGATGGAGAGGGTGGGGGACATGACTGTGTGACTGACAGGGTGACGGAGAGCGTGTAGGGTTTACGACAGTGTTACAGAGTAATGGAGAGGGTGTGGGGTTTATGGTAGTGTGACTGACAGGGTGATGGGGAGGGTGTGGGGTTTAAGAGTGTGAGTGACAGAGTGATGGAGAGGATGTGGTGTTTATGGCAGTGTGACTGACAGAGTGATGGAGAGTTGTTGGTGTTTACGACAGTGTGACTGACAGAATGATGGACAGGGTGTGGAGTTAAGGACAGTGTGACTGACTGAGTGAGGAAGAGGGTGTGGGATTTGCGACAGTGTGACTGACAGAGTAATTCAGTGGGTATGGGTTTTATGACAGTGTGACTGACAGAGTGAGGGAGAGGGTGTGGGGTTTACGACAGTGTGACTGACAGAGTGAGGGAGAGAGTGTGGGGTTTACGACAGTGTGACTGACAGGGTGATGGAGAGGGTGTGGGGCTTATGAAGGTGTGACTGACAGAGTAATGGAGAGGGTATGGGGTTTAGGACAGAGTGACTGACAGAGTGATAGAGAGGGTGTGGGGTTTTAGGACAGTGTGACTGACAGAGTGATGGAGAGGGTGTGGAGATTAGGACAGTGTGACTGACAGAGTGATGGAGAGGGTGGGGGACGTGACAGAGTGACTGACAGGGTGATGGAGAGGGTGTAGTGTTTATGACAGTGTTACAGAGTGATGGAGAGGGTTTGGCGTTTACGGTAGTGTGACTGACAGAGTGATGGAGTGGGTGTGGGTTTTACGAGTGTGACTGAGAGAGTGATGGAGAAGGTGTTTTGTTTATGACAGTGTGACTGACAGAGTGATGGAGAGGGTGTGGGGATTATCACAGTGTCACTGACAGAGTGAGTGCGAGGGTGCGGGTTTTATGACAGAGTGATGGAGAGGATGTGGGGTTTACGATAGTGTGACTGACAGAGCGATTCAGAGGGTGTGGGGTTTATGAGAGTGTGACTGACAGAGTGATGGAGAGGGTGTATGGTTTATGACAGTGTGACTGACAGAGTGATGGAGAGTGTATGTTGTTTATGACAGTGTGACTGACAGAGCGATGGAGAGGGTGTGGGGTTTACGACAGTGTGACAGACTGAGCGATGGAGAGGGTGTGGGGATTATCACAGTGTCACTGACAGAGTGAGGGAGAGGGTGCAGGTTTTATTACAGAGTGATGGAGAGGATGTGGGGTTTACGACAGTGAGACTGGCAGAGTGATGGAGAGGGTGTGGAGTTTAGGACAGTGTGACTGACAGAGTGATGGAGCGGATGTAGTGTTTGCGACAGAGTGACTGACAGAGTGAGGGAGAGGGGGTGGGTTTTACGACAGTGTGACTGACAGAGTGAGGGAGAGAGTGTGGGGTTTACAACAGTGTGACTGACTGAGTGAGGAAGAGGGTGTGGGGTTTGTGACAGTGTGACTGACAGAGTGATGGAGAGGGTGTGGGGCTTATGAAAGTGTGACTGACAGAGTAATGGAGAGGGTATGGGGTTTAGGACAGTGTGACTGACAGAGTGATGGAGAGGGTGTGGAGTTTAGGACAGTGTGACTGACAGAGTGATGGAGAGGATGTGGTGTTTGAGACAGTGTGACTGACAGAGTGAGGGAGAGGGTGTGGGTTTTACGACAGTGTGACTGACAGAGTGATGGAGAGGATGTGGTGTTTGAGACAGTGTGACTGACAGAGTGAGGGAGAGGGTGTGGGTTTTACGACAGCGTGACTGACAGAGTGATGGAGAGGGTGTGGGATTTATGACAGTGAGAGTGACAGAGTGATGGAGAGGGTGGGAGACATGACAGCGTGACTGACAGAGTGATGGAGAGGTTGTGGGATTTATGACAGTGAGACTGACAGAGTGATGGAGAGGGTGGGAGACATGACATTGTGACTGACAGAGTGATGGAGAGAGGGTGGGGGACATGACAGAGTGATGGAGAGGGTGTGGCGTTTACGACAGTGTGACTGACAGGGTGATGCAGAGGGTGTGGCGTTTACAACAGTGTGACTGACAGAGTGATAGTGAGGGTGTGGTGTTTATGACAGATTGACTGACAGAGTGGACGACAGGGTGTGGTGTTTATGACTGTGTGACTGACAGAGTGATGGAGAGGGTGTGGGGGACATGACAATGTGAATGACAGAGTGATGGAGAGGGTGTGGGGCTTACAACAGTGTGATTGACAGAGTGATGGAGAAGGTGTGGTGTTTATTTGTGTGTGACTGACAGAATGATGGAGAGGGTGTAGGGTTTAAGAGAGTGTGACTGACAGAGTGATGGAGAGGGTATGGGGTTTACAACAGTGTGACTGACAGAGTGATAGTGAGGGTGTGGGGTTTATGACAGATTGACTGACAGAGTGGTGGAGAGGGTGTGGTGTTTATGACTGTGTGACTGACAGAGTGATGGAGAGGGTGTAGGGTTTAAGAGAGTGTGACTGACAGAGTGATGGAGAGGGTATGGGGTTTACAACAGTGTGACTGACAGAGTGATAGTGAGGGTGTGGGGTTTATGACAGATTGACTGACAGAGTGGTGGAGAGGGTGTGGGGTTTACGACAGTGTGACTGACAGAGTGATGGAGAGGTTGTGGTGTTTACGACAGTGTGACTGACAGAGTGATGGAGAGGGTAAGGCGTTTATAACAGTGTGACTGACAGAGTGAGAAAGAGGGTGTGGGATTTGCGACAGTGTGACTGACAGAGTGATGGAGCGGATGTAGTGTTTACGACAGAGTGACTGACAGAGTGAGGGAGAGGGGGTGGGTTTTACGACAGTGTGACTGACAGAATGAGGGAGAGAGTGTGGGGTTTACAACAGTGTGACTGACAGAGTGAGGAAGAGGGTGTGGGGTTTGTGACAGTGTGACTGACAGAGTGATGGAGAGGGTGTGGGGCTTATGAAAGTGTGACTGACAGAGTAATGGAGAGGGTATGGGGTTTAGGACAGTGTGACTGACAGAGTGATGGAGAGGGTGTGGAGTTTAGGACAGTGTGACTGACAGAGTGATGGAGAGGATGTGGTGTTTGAGACAGTGTGACTGACAGGGTGAGGGAGACGGGGTGGGTTTTATGACAGTGTGACTGACAGAGTGAGGGAGAGAGTGTGGGGTTTACGACAGTGTGACTGACAGAGTGATGGAGAGTGTGTGGGGTTTACGAGTGTGACTGACAGAGTGATGGAGAGGGTGTGGTGTTTATGGCAGTGTGACTGACAGAGTGATGGAGAGTTGTTGGTGTTTATGACCATGTGACTAACAGAATGATGGAGAGGGTGTGGGGTTTGCGACAGTGTGACTGACCGAGTGAGGGAGAGGGTGTGGGGTTTACGATAGTGTGACTGACTGAGCGATGGAGAGGGTGTGGGGTTTAGGACAGAGTGACTGACAGAGTGATGGAGAGGTTGTGGGGTTTAGGACAGTGTGACTGGCAGAGTGATGGAGAGTTGTTGGTGTTTATGACAGTGTGACTGACAGAATGATGGAGAGGGTGTGGGTTTGCGACAGTGTGACTGACCGAGTGAGGGAGAGGGTGTGGGGTTTACGATAGTGTGACTGACTGAGCGATGGAGAGGGTGTGGGGATTATCACAGTGTCACTGACAGAGTGAGTGAGAGGGTGCGGGGTTTATGACAGAGTGATGGAGAGGATGTGGGGTTTACAACAGTGTGACTGACAGAGCGATGCAGAGGGTGTATGGTTTATGACAGTGTGACTGACAGAGTGATGGAGAGTGTATGTTGTTTATGACAGTGTGACTGACAGAGCGATGAAGAGGGTGTGGGTTTTACGACAGTGTGACTGACTGAGTGATGGAGAGGTTGTGGGGTTCAGGACAGAGTGACTGACAGAGTGATGGAGAGGTTGTGGGGTTTAGGACAGTGTGACTGACAGAGTGATGGAGAGGGTGTGGGGCTTATGAAAGTGTGACTGACAGAGTAATGGAGAGGGTATGGGGTTTAGGACAGTGTGACTGACAGAGTGATGGAGAGGGTGTGGAGTTTAGGACAGTGTGACTGACAGAGTGATGGAGAGGATGTGGTGTTTGAGACAGTGTGACTGACAGGGTGAGGGAGAGGGGGTGGGTTTTATGACAGTGTGACTGACAGAGAGAGGGAGAGAGTGTGGGTTTACGACAGTGTGACTGACAGAGTGATGGAGAGGGTGTGGAGTTTAGGACTGTGTGACTGACAGAGTGATGGAGAGGGTGGGGGACATGACTGTGTGACTGACAGGGTGATGGAGAGCGTGTAGGGTTTACGACAGTGTTACAGAGTGATGGAGAGGGTGTGGGGTTTATGGTAGTGTGACTGACAGGGTGATGGGGAGGGTGTGGGGTTTAAGAGTGTGAGTGACAGAGTGATGGAGAGGATGTGGTGTTTATGGCAGTGTGACTGACAGAGTGATGGAGAGTTGTTGGTGTTTACGACAGTGTGACTGACAGAATGATGGACAGGGTGTGGAGTTAAGGGCAGTGTGACTGACTGAGTGAGGAAGAGGGTGTGGGATTTGCGACAGTGTGACTGACAGAGTAATTCAGTGGGTATGGGTTTTATGACAGTGTGACTGACAGAGTGAGGGAGAGGGTGTGGGGTTTACGACAGTGTGACTGACAGAGTGAGGGAGAGAGTGTGGGGTTTACGACAGTGTGACTGACAGAGTGATGGAGAGGGTGTGGGGCTTATGAAGGTGTGACTGACATAGTAATGGAGAGGGTATGGGGTTTAGGACAGAGTGACTGACAGAGTGATAGAGAGGGTGTGGGGTTTTAGGACAGTGTGACTGACAGAGTGATGGAGAGGGTGTGGAGATTAGGACAGTGTGACTGACAGAGTGATGGAGAGGGTGGGGGACGTGACAGAGTGACTGACAGGGTGATGGAGAGGGTGTAGTGTTTATGACAGTGTTACAGAGTGATGGAGAGGGTTTGGCGTTTACGGTAGTGTGACTGACAGAGTGATGGAGTGGGTGTGGGTTTTACGAGTGTGACTGAGAGAGTGATGGAGAAGGTGTTTTGTTTATGACAGTGTGACTGACAGAGTGATGGAGAGGGTGTGGGGATTATCACAGTGTCACTGACAGAGTGAGTGCGAGGGTGCGGGGTTTATGACAGAGTGATGGAGAGGATGTGGGGTTTACGATAGTGTGACTGACTGAGCGATGGAGAGGGTGTGGGGATTATCACAGTGTCACTGACAGAGTGAGTGAGAGGGTGCGGGGTTTATGACAGAGTGATGGAGAGGATGTGGGGTTTACAACAGTGTGACTGACAGAGCGATTCAGAGGGTGTGGGGTTTATGAGAGTGTGACTGACAGAGTGATGGAGAGGGTGTATGGTTTATGACAGTGTGACTGACAGAGTGATGGAGAGTGTATGTTGTTTATGACAGTGTGACTGACAGAGCGATGGAGAGGGTGTGGGGTTTACGACAGTGTGACAGACTGAGCGATGGAGAGGGTGTGGGGATTATCACAGTGTCACTGACAGAGTGAGGGAGAGGGTGCAGGTTTTATTACAGAGTGATGGAGAGGATGTGGGGTTTACGACAGTGAGACTGGCAGAGTGATGGAGAGGGTGTGGAGTTTAGGACAGTGTGACTGACAGAGTGATGGAGCGGATGTAGTGTTTGCGACAGAGTGACTGACAGAGTGAGGGAGAGGGGGTGGGTTTTACGACAGTGTGACTGACAGAGTGAGGGAGAGAGTGTGGGGTTTACAACAGTGTGACTGACTGAGTGAGGAAGAGGGTGTGGGGTTTGTGACAGTGTGACTGACAGAGTGATGGAGAGGGTGTGGGGCTTATGAAAGTGTGACTGACAGAGTAATGGAGAGGGTACGGGGTTTAGGACAGTGTGACTGACAGAGTGATGGAGAGGGTGTGGAGTTTAGGACAGTGTGACTGACAGAGTGATGGAGAGGATGTGGTGTTTGAGACAGTGTGACTGACAGAGTGAGGGAGAGGGTGTGGGTTTTACGACAGCGTGACTGACAGAGTGATGGAGAGGGTGTGGGATTTATGACAGTGAGACTGACAGAGTGATGGAGAGGGTGGGAGACATGACATTGTGACTGACAGAGTGATGGAGAGAGGGTGGGGGACATGACAGAGTGATGGAGAGGGTGTGGCGTTTACGACAGTGTGACTGACAGGGTGATGCAGAGGGTGTGGCGTTTACAACAGTGTGACTGACAGAGTGATAGTGAGGGTGTGGGGTTTATGACAGATTGACTGACAGAGTGGACGACAGGGTGTGGTGTTTATGACTGTGTGACTGACAGAGTGATGGAGAGGGTGTGGGGGACATGACAATGTGAATGACAGAGTGATGGAGAGGGTGTGGGGCTTACAACAGTGTGATTGACAGAGTGATGGAGAAGGTGTGGTGTTTATGACTGTGTGACTGACAGAATGATGGAGAGGGTGTAGGGTTTAAGAGAGTGTGACTGACAGAGTGATGGAGAGGGTATGGGGTTTACAACAGTGTGACTGACAGAGTGATAGTGAGGGTGTGGGGTTTATGACAGATTGACTGACAGAGTGGTGGAGAGGGTGTGGTGTTTATGACTGTGTGACTGACAGAGTGATGGAGAGGGTGTAGGGTTTAAGAGAGTGTGACTGACAGAGTGATGGAGAGGGTATGGGGTTTACAACAGTGTGACTGACAGAGTGATGGAGAGGGTGGGGGACATGACTGTGTGACTGACAGGGTGATGGAGAGCGTGTAGGGTTTACGACAGTGTTACAGAGTGATGGAGAGGGTGTGGGGTTTATGGTAGTGTGAGTGACAGGGTGATGGGGAGGGTGTGGGGTTTAAGAGTGTGAGTGACAGAGTGATGGAGAGGATGTGGTGTTTATGGCAGTGTGACTGACAGAGTGATGGAGAGTTGTTGGTGTTTACGACAGTGTGACTGACAGAATGATGGACAGGGTGTGGAGTTAAGGACAGTGTGACTGACTGAGTGAGGAAGAGGGTGTGGGATTTGCGACAGTGTGACTGACAGAGTAATTCAGTGGGTATGGGTTTTATGACAGTGTGACTGACAGAGTGAGGGAGAGGGTGTGGGGTTTACGACAGTGTGACTGACAGAGTGAGGGAGAGAGTGTGGGGTTTACGACAGTGTGACTGACAGAGTGATGGAGAGGGTGTGGGGCTTATGAAGGTGTGACTGACAGAGTAATGGAGAGGGTATGGGGTTTAGGACAGAGTGACTGACAGAGTGATAGAGAGGGTGTGGGGTTTTAGGACAGTGTGACTGACAGAGTGATGGAGAGGGTGTGGAGATTAGGACAGTGTGACTGACAGAGTGATGGAGAGGGTGGGGGACGTGACAGAGTGACTGACAGGGTGATGGAGAGGGTGTAGTGTTTATGACAGTGTTACAGAGTGATGGAGAGGGTTTGGCGTTTACGGTAGTGTGACTGACAGAGTGATGGAGTGGGTGTGGGTTTTACGAGTGTGACTGAGAGAGTGATGGAGAAGGTGTTTTGTTTATGACAGTGTGACTGACAGAGTGATGGAGAGGGTGTGGGGATTATCACAGTGTCACTGACAGAGTGAGTGCGAGGGTGCGGGGTTTATGACAGAGTGATGGAGAGGATGTGGGGTTTACAACAGTGTGACTGACAGAGCGATTCAGAGGGTGTGGGGTTTATGAGAGTGTGACTGACAGAGTGATGGAGAGGGTGTATGGTTTATGACAGTGTGACTGACAGAGTGATGGAGAGTGTATGTTGTTTATGACAGTGTGACTGACAGAGCGATGGAGAGGGTGTGGGGTTTACGACAGTGTGACAGACTGAGCGATGGAGAGGGTGTGGGGATTATCACAGTGTCACTGACAGAGTGAGGGAGAGGGTGCAGGTTTTATTACAGAGTGATGGAGAGGATGTGGGGTTTACGACAGTGAGACTGGCAGAGTGATGGAGAGGGTGTGGAGTTTAGGACAGTGTGACTGACAGAGTGATGGAGCGGATGTAGTGTTTGCGACAGAGTGACTGACAGAGTGAGGGAGAGGGGGTGGGTTTTACGACAGTGTGACTGACAGAGTGAGGGAGAGAGTGTGGGGTTTACAACAGTGTGACTGACTGAGTGAGGAAGAGGGTGTGGGGTTTGTGACAGTGTGACTGACAGAGTGATGGAGAGGGTGTGGGGCTTATGAAAGTGTGACTGACAGAGTAATGGAGAGGGTATGGGGTTTAGGACAGTGTGACTGACAGAGTGATGGAGAGGGTGTGGAGTTTAGGACAGTGTGACTGACAGAGTGATGGAGAGGATGTGGTGTTTGAGACAGTGTGACTGACAGAGTGAGGGAGAGGGTGTGGGTTTTACGACAGCGTGACTGACAGAGTGATGGAGAGGGTGTGGGATTTATGACAGTGAGAGTGACAGAGTGATGGAGAGGGTGGGAGACATGACAGCGTGACTGACAGAGTGATGGAGAGGTTGTGGGATTTATGACAGTGAGACTGACAGAGTGATGGAGAGGGTGGGAGACATGACATTGTGACTGACAGAGTGATGGAGAGAGGGTGGGGGACATGACAGAGTGATGGAGAGGGTGTGGCGTTTACGACAGTGTGACTGACAGGGTGATGCAGAGGGTGTGGCGTTTACAACAGTGTGACTGACAGAGTGATAGTGAGGGTGTGGGGTTTATGACAGATTGACTGACAGAGTGGACGACAGGGTGTGGTGTTTATGACTGTGTGACTGACAGAGTGATGGAGAGGGTGTGGGGGACATGACAATGTGAATGACAGAGTGATGGAGAGGGTGTGGGGCTTACAACAGTGTGATTGACAGAGTGATGTAGAAGGTGTGGTGTTTATGACTGTGTGACTGACAGAATGATGGAGAGGGTGTAGGGTTTAAGAGAGTGTGACTGACAGAGTGATGGAGAGGGTATGGGGTTTACAACAGTGTGACTGACAGAGTGATAGTGAGGGTGTGGGGTTTATGACAGATTGACTGACAGAGTGGTGGAGAGGGTGTGGTGTTTATGACTGTGTGACTGACAGAGTGATGGAGAGGGTGTAGGGTTTAAGAGAGTGTGACTGACAGAGTGATGGAGAGGGTATGGGGTTTACAACAGTGTGACTGACAGAGTGATAGTGAGGGTGTGGGGTTTATGACAGATTGACTGACAGAGTGGTGGAGAGGGTGTGGGGTTTACGACAGTGTGACTGACAGAGTGATGGAGAGGTTGTGGTGTTTACGACAGTGTGACTGACAGAGTGATGGAGAGGGTAAGGCGTTTATAACAGTGTGACTGACAGAGTGAGAAAGAGGGTGTGGGATTTGCGACAGTGTGACTGACAGAGTTATGCAGAGGGTATGGGTTTTTTGACAGTGTGACTCACAGAGTGAGGGAGAGAGTGTGGGTTTTACGACAGCGTGACTGACAGAGTGATGGAGAGGGTGTGGGATTTATGACAGTGAGACTGACAGAGTGATGGAGAGGGTGGGAGACATGACAGTGTGACTGACAGGGTGATGGAGAGGGTGTAGGGTTTACGACAGTGTTACAGAGTGATGGAGAGGGTGTGGGATTTACGGTAGTGTGACTGACAGGGTGATGGGGAGGTTGTGGTGTTTACGACAGTGTGACGGACAGAGTGATGGCGAGGGTGTGGGGTTTACAACAGTGTGACTGACAGAGTGATGGAGAGGGTGTGGGGTTTACAACAGTGTGACTGACAGAGTGATGGCGAGGGTGTGGGGTTTACAACAGTGTGACTGACAGAGTGATGGAGAGGGTATGGGGTTTGCGACAGTGTGACTGACAGTGCGAGGGAGAGGGGGTGGGGTTTACAACAGTGTGACTGACAGAGTGATGGAGAGGTTGTGGGGTTTACAACAGTGTGACTGACAGAGTGATGTAGAGGGTATGGGGTTTATAACAGTGTGACTGACAGAGTGATGGAGAGGATGTAGGGTTTGCGACAGAGTGACTGACAGTGCGAGGGAGAGGGGGTGGGTTTTACGACAGTGTGACTGACAGACTGAGGGAGAGAGTGTGGGGTTACGACAGTGTGACTGACAGGGTGATGGAGAGTGTGTGGGGTTTACGACAGTGTGACTGACTGAGCGATAGAGAGGGTGTGGGGATTATCACAGTGTGACTGACAGAGTGATGGAGAGGGTGTGGGGTTACGACAGAGTGACTGGCAGAGTGATGGAGAGGGTATGGAGTTTATAACAGTGTGACTGACAGAGTGAGGAAGAGGGTGTGGGGTTTGCGACAGTGTGACTGACAGAATGATGGAGAGGGTGTGGGGCTTATGAAACTGTGACTGACGGAGTAATGGAGAGGGTATGGGTTTTAGGACAGAGTGACTGACAGAGTGATGGAGAGGGTGTGGGGTTTAGGACAGAGTGACTAACAGAGTGAGGGATAGGGTGTGGGGTTTATGACAGTGTGACTGACAGAGTGATGGAGAGGGTGTGGGGTTTGCGACAGTGTGACTGAGAGAGTGAGGGAGAATGTGTGGGTTTTACGACAGTGTGACTGACAGAGTGAGGGAGAGAGTGTGGGGTTTACGACAGTGTGACTGACAGAGTGATGGAGAGTGTGTGGGGTTTGCGACAGTGTGACTGACAGAGTGATGGAGAGGGTATGGCATTTATAACAGTGTGACTGACAGAGTGATGCAGAGGGTATGGGGTTTTTGACAGTGTGACTGACAGAGTGAGGGAGAGGGTGTGGGTTTTACGACAGCGTGACTGACAGAGTGATGGAGAGGGTGTGGGATTTATGACAGTGAGACTGACAGAGTGATGGAGAGGATGGGAGACATGACAGTGTGACTGACAGTGTGATGGAGAGTGTGTGGGGTTTATGACAGTGTGACTGACAGAGTGATGGAGAGGGTGTGGGGTTTACAACAGTGTGACTGACTGAGCGATAGAGAGGGTGTGGGGATTATCACAGTGTCACTGATAGAGTGAGGGAGAGGGTGTGGTGTTTATGACAGAATGATGGAGAGGGTGTGGGGTTACGACAGAGTGACTGACAGAGAGAAAAAGAGGGTGTTGGGTTTGCGACAGTGTGACTGACAGAGTGATGGAGAGGCTGTGGGGTTTGCGACAGTGTGACTGACAGAGTGATGGAGAGGGTATGGAGTTTACAACAGTGTGACTGACAGAGTGAGGAAGAGGGTGTGGGGTTTGTGAAAGTGTGACTGACAGAGTGATGGAGAGGGTGTGGGGCTTATGAAAGTGTGACTGACAGAGTAATGGAGAGGGTGTGGGGTTTATGGCAGTGTGACTGACAGAGTGATGGAGACGATGTGGTGTTTACGACAGTGTGACTGACAGTGTGATGGCGAGGGAGTGGGGTTTACAACAGTGTGACTGACAGAGTGAGGAAGAGGGTGTGGGGTTTGCGACAGTGTGACTGACAGAGTGATGGAGAGGGTATGGGGTTTATAACAGTGTGACTGACAGAGTGAGGAAGAGGGTGTGGGGTTTGCGACAGTGTGACTGACAGAGTGAGGGAGAGAGTGTGGGGTTTACGACAGTGTGACTGACAGAGTGAGGGAGAGTGTGTGGGGTTTGCGACAGTGTGACTGACAGAGTGATGGAGAGGGTGGGGGACATGACTGTGTGACTGACAGGGTGATGGAGAGCATGTAGGGTTTACGACAGTGTTACAGAGTGATGGAGAGGGTGTGGGGTTTACGGTAGTGTGACTGACAGGGTGATGGGGAGGGTGTGGGGTTTAAGAGTGTGAGTGACAGAGTGATGGAGAGGATGTGGTGTTTATGGCAGTGTGACTGACATAGTGATGGAGAGTTGTTGGTGTTTACGACAGTGTGACTGACAGAATGATGGAGAGGGTGTGGAGTTAAGGACAGTGTGACTGACAGAGTGAGGAAGAGGGTGTGGGATTTGCGACAGTGTGACTGACAGAGTAATTCAGTGGGTATGGGTTTTATGACAGTGTGACTGACAGAGTGAGGGAGAGAGTGTGGGGTTTACGACAGTGTGACTGACAGAGTGATGGAGAGTGTGTGGGGTTTGCGACAGTGTGACTGACAGAGTGATGGAGAGGGTGTGGGGCTTATGAAGGTGCGACTGACAGAGTAATGGAGAGGGTATGGGGTTTAGGACAGAGTGACTGACAGAGTGATTGAGAGGGTGTGGAGTTTAGGACAAAGTGACTGACAGAGTGATGGAGAGGGTGTGGAGTTTAGGACTGTGTGACTGACAGAGTGATGGAGAGGGTGGGGGACATGACTGTGTGACTGACAGGGTGATGGAGAGTGTGTAGGGTTTACGACAGTGTTACAGAGTGATGGAGAGGGTGTGGGGTTTATGGTAGTGTGACTGACAGGGTGATGGGGAGGGTGTGGGGTTTAAGAGTGTGAGTGACAGAGTGATGGAGAGGATGTGGTGTTTATGGCAGTGTGACTGACAGAGTGATGGAGAGTTGTTGGTGTTTACGACAGTGTGACTGACAGAATGATGGAGAGGGTGTGGAGTTAAGGACAGTGTGACTGACAGAGTGAGGAAGAGGGTGTGGGATTTGCGACAGTGTGACTGACAGAGTAATTCAGTGGGTATGGGTTTTACGACAGTGTGACTGACAGAGTGAGGGAGAGAGTGTGGGGTTTACGACAATGTGACTGACAGAGTGATGGAGAGTGTGTGGGGATTGCGACAGTGTGACTGACAGAGTGATAGAGAGGGTGTGGGGCTTATGAAGGTGTGACTGACAGAGTAATGGAGAGGGTATGGGGTTTAGGACAGAGTGACTGACAGATTGATGGAGAGGGTGTGGAGTTTAGGACAGAGTGACTGACAGAGTGATGGAGAGGGTGTGGGGTTTACGGTAGTGTAACTGACAGAGTGATGGAGTGGGTGTGGGATTTACGAGTGTGACTGAGAGAGTGATGGAGAAGGTGTTTTGTTTATGACAGTGTGACTGACAGAGTGATGGAGAGGGTGTGGGGATTATCACAGTGTCACTGACAGAGTGAGTGAGAGGGTGCGGGGTTTATGACAGAGTGATGGAGAGGATGTGGGGTTTACGATAGTGTGACTGACTGAGCGATGGAGAGGGTGTGGGGATTATCACAGTGTCACTGACAGAGTGAGTGAGAGGGTGCGGGGTTTATGACGGAGTGATGGAGAGGATGTGGGGTTTACAACAGTGTGACTGACAGAGCGATGCAGAGGGTGTGGGATTTATGAGAGTGTGACTGACAGTGTGATGGAGAGGGTGTATGGTTTATGACAGTTTTACTGACAGAGTGATGGAGAGTGTATGTTGTTTATGACAGTGTGACTGACAGAGCGATGGAGAGGGTGTGGGGTTTACGACAGTGTGACAGACTGAGCGATGGAGAGGGTGTGGGGATTATCACAGTGTCACTGACAGAGTGAGGGAGAGGGTGCAGGTTTTATTACAGAGTGATGGAGAGTATGTGGGGTTTCGACAGTGAGACTGGCAGAGTGATGGAGAGGGTGTGGAGTTTAGGACAGTGTGACTGACAGAGTGATGGAGCGGATGTAGTGTTTATGACAGAGTGACTGACAGAGTGAGGGAGAGGGGGTGGGTTTTACGACAGTGTGACTGACAGAGTGAGGGAGAGAGTGTGGGGTTTACAACAGTGTGACTGACAGAGTGAGGAAGAGGGTGTGGGGTTTGTGACAGTGTGACTGACAGAGTGATGGAGAGGGTGTGGGGCTTATGGATGTGTGACTGACAGAGTAATGGAGAGGGTATGGGGTTTAGGACAGTGTGACTGACAGAGTGATGGAGAGGGTGTGGAGTTTAGGACAGTGTGACTGACAGAGTGATGGAGAGGATGTGGTGTTTGAGACAGTGTGACTGACAGAGTGAGGGAGAGGGGGTGGGTTTTATGACAGTGTGACTGACAGAGTGAGGGAGAGAGTGTGGGGTTTACGACAGTGTTACTGACAGAGTGATGGAGAGTGTGTGGGGTTTACGAGTGTGACTGACAGAGTGATAGAGAGGGTGTGGTGTTTATGGCAGTGTGACTGACAGAGTGATGGAGAGTTGTTGGTGTTTATGACCGTGTGACT
Organism: Mobula birostris; assembly: GCF_030028105.1. Lineage (NCBI taxonomy): Eukaryota > Metazoa > Chordata > Chondrichthyes > Myliobatiformes > Myliobatidae > Mobula > Mobula birostris. The sequence continues at coordinate 5,609,386 of NC_092387.1, read as the reverse complement.
AACAGAATGATGGAGAGGGTGTGGGGTTTATGACAGTGTGACTGACAGAATGATGGAGAGGGTGTGGGGTTTGCGACAGTGTGACTGACCGAGTGAGGGAGAGGGTGTGGGGTTTACGATAGTGTGACTGACTGAGCGATGCAGAGGGTGTGGGGTTTAGGACAGAGTGACTGACAGAGTGATGGAGAGGTTGTGGGGTTTAGGACAGTGTGACTGACAGAGTGATGGAGAGTTGTTGGTGTTTATGACAGTGTGACTGACAGAATGATGGAGAGGGTGTGGGGTTTACGATAGTGTAACTGACTGAGCGATGGAGAGGGTGTGGGGATTATCACAGTGTCACTGACAGAGTGAGTGAGAGGGTGCGGGGTTTATGACAGAGTGATGGAGAGGATGTGGGGTTTACAACAGTGTGACTGACAGAGCGATGCAGAGGGTGTATGGTTTAAGACAGTGTGACTGACAGAGTGATGGAGAGTGTATGTTGTTTATGACAGTGTGACTGACAGAGCGATGAAGAGGGTGTGGGGTTTACGACAGTGTGACTGACTGAGTGATGGAGAGGTTGTGGGTTTTAGGACAGAGTGACTGACAGAGTGATGGAGAGGTTGTGGGGTTTAGGACAGTGTGACTGACAGAGTGATGGAGAGGGTGTGGGGTTTAGGGCAGAGTGACTAACAGAGTGAGGGATAGGGTGTGGGGTTTATGGCAGTGTGACTGACAGAGTGATGGAGAGGGTGTGAGGTTTGCGACAGTGTGACTGAGAGAGTGAGGGAGAGGGTGTGGGTTTTACGACAGTGTGACTGACAGAGTGAGGGAGAGAGTGTGGGGTTTACGACAGTGTGACTGACAGAGTGATGGAGAGGTTATGGCGTTTATAACAGTGTGACTGACAGAGTGAGAAAGAGGGTGTGGGATTTTCGACAGTGTGACTGACAGAGTGATGCAGAGGGTATGGGGTTTGCGACAGTGTGACTGACAGAGTGATGGAGAGGGTATGGCGTTTATAACAGTGTGACTGACAGAGTGAGAAAGAGGGTATGGGGTTTTTGACAGTGTGACTGACAGAGTGATGCAGAGGGTATGGGGTTTTTGACAGTGTGACTGACAGAGTGAGGGAGAGGGTGTGGGTTTTACGACAGCGTGACTGACAGAGTGATGGAGAGGGTGTGGGATTTATGACAGTGAGACTGACAGAGTGATGGAGAGGGTGGGAGACATGACAGTGTGACTGACAGAGTGATGGAGAGCGTGTGGGGTTTATGACAGTGTGACTGACAGAGTGATGGAGACGGTGTGGGGTTTACAACAGTGTGACTGACTGAGCGATAGAGAGGGTGTGGGGATTATCACAGTGTCACTGATAGAGTGAGGGAGAGGGTGTGGTGTTTATGACAGAATGATGGAGAGGGTGTGGGGTTACGACAGAGTGACTGACAGAGTGAAATAGAGGGTGTTGGGTTTGCGACAGTGTGACTGACAGAGTGATGGAGAGGCTGTGGGGTTTGCGACAGTGTGACTGACAGAGTGATGGAGAGGGTATGGAGTTTACAACAGTGTGACTGACAGAGTGAGGAAGAGGGTGTGGGGTTTGTGAAAGTGTGACTGACAGAGTGATGGAGAGGGTGTGGGGCTTATGAAAGTGTGACTGACAGAGTAATGGAGAGGGTGTGGGGTTTAGGACAGAGTGACTAACAGAGTGAGGTATAGGGTGTGGGGTTTATGACAGTGTGACTGACAGAGTGATGGAGAGGGTGGGGGTCATGACAGTGTGACTGACAGGGTGATGGAGAGGGTTTGGGGTTTACGGTAGTGTGACTGACAGGGTGATGGAGAGGGTGTGGTGTTTATGGCAGTGTGACTGACAGAGTGATGGAGAGTGTTTGGTGTTTATGACAGTGTGACTGACAGAATGATGGAGAGGATGTGGTGTTTATGACAGTGTGACTGACAGAGCAATGGAGAGGGTGTGGGGTTTACGACAGTATGACTGACAGAGCGATGGACAGTGTATGGGGTTTAGGACAGAGTGACTGACAGAGTGATGGAGAGGAAGTGGGGTTTAGGACAGAGTGTCTGACAGAGTGATGGAGAGGGTGTGGGGTTTGCGACAGTGTGTCTGACAGAGTGATGGAGAGGGTGGGGGACATGACAGTGTGACTGACACGGTGATGGAGAGGGTGTAGTGTTTATGACAGTGTTACAGAGTGATGGAGAGGGTGTGGGGTTTACAGTAGTGTGACTGACAGGGTTGATGGGGAGGGTGTGGGGTTTAAGAGTGTGACTGACAGAGTGATGGAGAAGGTGTGGTGTTTATGGCCGTGTGACTGACAGAGTGATGGAGACGATGTGGTGTTTACGACAGTGTGACTGACAGAGTGATGGCGAGGGAGTGGGGTTTACAACAGTGTGACTGACAGAGTGAGGAAGAGGGTGTGGGGTTTGCAACAGTGTGACTGACAGAGTGATGGAGAGGGTATGGGGTTTATAACAGTGTGACTGACAGAGTGAGGAAGAGGGTGTGGGGTTTGCGACAGTGTGACTGACAGAGTGAGGGAGAGAGTGTGGGGTTTACGACTGTGTGACTGACAGAGTGATGGAGAGTGTGTGGGGTTTGCGACAGTGTGACTGACAGAGTGAGGGAGAGAGTGTGGGGTTTACGACAGTGTGACTGACAGAGTGATGGAGAGTGTGTGGGGTTTGCGACAGTGTGACTGACAGAGTGATGGAGAGGGTATGGCGTTTATAACTGTGTGACTGACAGAGTGAGAAAGAGGGTGTGGGATTTGCGACAGTGTGACTGACAGAGTGATGCAGAGGGTATGGGGTTTGCGACAGTGTGACTGACAGAGTGATGGAGAGGGTATGGCGTTTAGAACAGTGTGACTGACAGAGTGAGAAAGAGGGTATGGGGTTTTTGACAGTGTGACTGACAGAGTGATGCAGAGGGTATGGGGTTTTTGACAGTGTGACTGACAGAGTGAGGGAGAGGGTGTGGGTTTTACGACAGCGTGACTGACAGAGTGATGGAGAGGGTGTGGAATTTATGACAGTGAGACTGACAGAGTGATGGAGAGGGTGGGAGACATGACAGTGTCACTGACAGAGTGATGGAGAGTGTGTGGGGTTTATGACAGTGTGACTGACAGAGTGATGGAGACGGTGTGGGGTTTACAACAGTGTGACTGACTGAGCGATAGAGAGGGTGTGGGGATTATCACAGTGTCACTGATAGAGTGAGGGAGAGGGTGTGGTGTTTATGACAGAATGATGGAGAGGGTGTGGGGTTACGACAGAGTGACTGACAGAGTGAAAAAGAGGGTGTTGGGTTTGCGACAGTGTGACTGACAGAGTGATGGAGAGGCTGTGGGGTTTGAGACAGTGTGACTGACAGAGTGATGGAGAGGGTATGGAGTTTACAACAGTGTGACTGACAGAGTGAGGAAGAGGGTGTGGGGTTTGTGATAGTGTGACTGACAGATTGATGGAGAGGGTGTGGGGTTTACAGTAGTGTGACTGACAGGGTGATGGGGAGGGTGTGGGGTTTAAGAGTGTGAGTGACAGAGTGATGGAGAGGGTGTGGTGTTTATGGCAGTGTGACTGACAGAGTGATGGAGACGATGTGGTGTTTACGACAGTGTGACTGACAGAGTGATGGCGAGGGAGTGGGGTTTACAACAGTGTGACTGACAGAGTGAGGAAGAGGGTGTGGGGTTTGCAACAGTGTGACTGACAGAGTGATGGAGAGGGTATGGGGTTTATAACAGTGTGACTGACAGAGTGAGGAAGAGGGTGTGGGGTTTGCGACCGTGTGACTGACAGAGTGAGGGAGAGAGTGTGGGGTTTACGACAGTGTGACTGACAGAGTGATGGAGAGTGTGTGGGGCTTGCGACAGTGTGACTGACAGAGTGATGGAGAGGGTGGGGGACATGACTGTGTGACTGAGAGGGTGATGGAGAGTGTGTAGGGTTTACGACAGTGTTACAGAGTGATGGAGAGGGTGTGGGGTTTATGGTAGTGTGACTGACAGGGTGATGGGGAGGGTGTGGGGTTTAAGAGTGTGAGTGACAGAGTGATGGAGAGGATGTGGTGTTTATGGCAGTGTGACTGACAGAGTGATGGAGAGGGTGTGGAGTTTAGGACAGAGTGACTGACAGAGTGATGAAGAGGGTGTGGAGTTTACGACAGTGTGACTGACAGAGTGATGGCGAGGGAGTGGGGTTTACAACAGTGTGACTGACAGAGTGAGGAAGAGGGTGTGGGGTTTGCAACAGTGTGACTGACAGAGTGATGGAGAGGGTATGGGGTTTATAACAGTGTGACTGACAGAGTGAGGAAGAGGGTGTGGGGTTTGCGACAGTGTGACTGACAGAGTGAGGGAGAGAGTGTGGGGTTTACGACTGTGTGACTGACAGAGTGATGGAGAGTGTGTGGGGTTTGCGACAGTGTGACTGACAGAGTGAGGGAGAGAGTGTGGGGTTTACGACAGTGTGACTGACAGAGTGATGGAGAGTGTGTGGGGTTTGCGACAGTGTGACTGACAGAGTGATGGAGAGGGTATGGCGTTTATAACTGTGTGACTGACAGAGTGAGAAAGAGGGTGTGGGATTTGCGACAGTGTGACTGACAGAGTGATGCAGAGGGTATGGGGTTTGCGACAGTGTGACTGACAGAGTGATGGAGAGGGTATGGCGTTTAGAACAGTGTGACTGACAGAGTGAGAAAGAGGGTATGGGGTTTTTGACAGTGTGACTGACAGAGTGATGCAGAGGGTATGGGGTTTTTGACAGTGTGACTGACAGAGTGAGGGAGAGGGTGTGGGTTTTACGACAGCGTGACTGACAGAGTGATGGAGAGGGTGTGGGATTTATGACAGTGAGACTGACAGAGTGATGGAGAGGGTGGGAGACATGACAGTGTGACTGACAGAGTGATGGAGAGTGTGTGGGGTTTATGACAGTGTGACTGACAGAGTGATGGAGAGGGTGTGGGGTTTACAACAGTGTGACTGACTGAGCGATAGAGAGGGTGTGGGGATTATCACAGTGTCACTGATAGAGTGAGGGAGAGGGTGTGGTGTTTATGACAGAATGATGGAGAGGGTGTGGGGTTACGACAGAGTGACTGACAGAGTGAAAAAGAGGGTGTTGGGTTTGCGACAGTGTGACTGACAGAGTGATGGAGAGGCTGTGGGGTTTGAGACAGTGTGACTGACAGAGTGATGGAGAGGGTATGGAGTTTACAACAGTGTGACTGACAGAGTGAGGAAGAGGGTGTGGGGTTTGTGATAGTGTGACTGACAGAGTGATGGAGAGGGTGTGGGGTTTACAGTAGTGTGACTGACAGGGTGATGGGGAGGGTGTGGGGTTTAAGAGTGTGAGTGACAGAGTGATGGAGAGGGTGTGGTGTTTATGGCAGTGTGACTGACAGAGTGATGGAGACGATGTGGTGTTTACGACAGTGTGACTGACAGAGTGATGGCGAGGGAGTGGGGTTTACAACAGTGTGACTGACAGAGTGAGGAAGAGGGTGTGGGGTTTGCAACAGTGTGACTGACAGAGTGATGGAGAGGGTATGGGGTTTATAACAGTGTGACTGACAGAGTGAGGAAGAGGGTGTGGGGTTTGCGACAGTGTGACTGACAGAGTGAGGGAGAGAGTGTGGGGTTTACGACTGTGTGACTGACAGAGTGATGGAGAGTGTGTGGGGTTTGCGACAGTGTGACTGACAGAGTGATGGAGAGGGTGGGGGACATGACTGTGTGACTGACAGGGTGATGGAGAGCGTGTAGGGTTTACGACAGTGTGACAGAGTGATGGAGAGGGTGTGGGGTTTATGGTAGTGTGACTGACAGGGTGATGGGGAGGGTGTGGGGTTTAAGAGTGTGAGTGACAGAGTGATGGAGAGGATGTGGTGTTTATGGCAGTATGACTGACAGAGTGATGGAGAGTTGTTGGTGTTTACGACAGTGTGACTGACAGAATGATGGAGAGGGTGTGGAGTTAAGGACAGTTTGACTGACAGAGTGAGGAAGAAGGTGTGGGATTTGCGACAGTGTGACTGACAGAGTAATTCAGTGGGTATGGGTTTTATGACAGTGTGACTGACAGAGTGAGGGAGAGGGTGTGGTGTTTACGACAGTGTGACTGACAGAGTGAGGGAGAGAGTGTGGGGTTTACGACTGTGTGACTGACAGAGTGATGGAGAGTGTGTGGGGTTTGCGACAGTGTGACTGACAGAGTGATGGAGAGGGTGGGGGACATGACAGTGTGACTGACAGGGTGATGGAGAGGGTGTAGTGTTTACGACAGTGTTACAGAGTGATGGAGAGGGTGTGGCGTTTACGGTAGTGTGACTGACAGGGTGATGGGGAGGGTGTGGGGTTTAAGAGTGTGAGTGACAGAGTGATGGAGAGGGTGTGGTGTTTATGGCAGTGTGAAAGACAGAGTGATGGAGACGATGTGGTGTTTACGACAGTGTGACTGACAGAGTGATGGCGAGGGAGTGGAGTTTACAACAGTGTGACTGACAGAGTGAGGAAGAGGGTGTGGGGTTTGCAACAGTGTGACTGACAGAGTGATGGAGAGGGTATGGGGTTTATAACAGTGTGACTGACAGAGTGAGGAAGAGGGTGTGGGGTTTGCGACAGTGTGACTGACAGAGTGAGGGAGAGAGTGTGGGGTTTACGACTGTGTGACTGACAGAGTGATGGAGAGTGTGTGGGGTTTGCGACAGTGTGACTGACAGAGTGATGGAGAGGGTGGGGGACATGACTGTGTGACTGAGAGGGTGATGGAGAGTGTGTAGGGTTTACGACAGTGTTACAGAGTGATGGAGAGGGTGTGGGGTTTATGGTAGTGTGACTGACAGGGTGATGGGGAGGGTGTGGGGTTTAAGAGTGTGAGTGACAGAGTGATGGAGAGGATGTGGTGTTTATGTCAGTGTGACTGACAGAGTGATGGAGAGGGTGTGGAGTTTAGAACAGAGTGACTGACAGAGTGATGAAGAGGGTGTGGAGTTTAGGACTGTGTGACTGACAGAGTGATGGAGAGGGTGGGGGACATGACTGTGTGACTGACAGGGTGATGGAGAGCGTGTAGGGTTTACGACAGTGTTACAGAGTGATGGAGAGGGTGTGGGGTTTATGGTAGTGTGACTGACAGGGTGATGGGGAGGGTGTGGGGTTTAAGAGTGTGAGTGACAGAGTGATGGAGAGGATGTGGTGTTTATGGCAGTGTGACTGACAGAGTGGTGGAGAGTTGTTGGTGTTTACGACAGTGTGACTGACAGAATGATGGAGAGGGTGTGGAGTTAAGGACAGTGTGACTGACAGAGTGAGGAAGAGGGTGTGGGATTTGCGACAGTGTGACTGACAGAGTAATTCAGTGGGTATGGGTTTTATGACAGTGTGACTGACAGAGTGAGGGAGAGGGTGTGGGGTTTACGACAGTGTGACTGACAGAGTGAGGGAGAGAGTGTGGGGTTTATGACAGTGTGACTGACAGAGTGATGGAGAGGGTGGGGGACATGACTGTGTGACTGACAGGGTGGTGGAGAGGGTGTAGGGTTTACAACAGTGTTACAGAGTGATGGAGAGGGTGTGGGTTTTACGGTAGTGTGACTGACAGGGTGATGGGGAGGGTGTGGGGTTTAAGAGTGTGAGTGACAGAGTGATGGAGAGGATGTGGTGTTTATGGCAGTGTGACTGACAGAGTGATGGAGAGTTGTTGGTGTTTACGACAGTGTGACTGACAGAATGATGGAGAGGGTGTGGAGTTAAGGACAGTGTGACTGACAGAGTGAGGAAGAGGGTGTGGGATTTGCGACAGTGTGACTGACAGAGTAATTCAGTGGGTATGGGATTTATGACAGTGTGACTGACAGAGTGAGGGAGAGGGTGTGGGGTTTACGACAGTGTGACTGACAGAGTGATGGAGAGGGTGTGGGGCTTATGAAGGTGTGACTGACAGAGTGATGGAGAGGGTATGGGGTTTAGGACAGAGTGACTGACAGAGTGATAGAGAGGGTGTGGGGTTTAGGACAGTGTGACTGACAGAGTGATGGAGAGGGTGTGGAGATTAGGACAGTGTGACTGACAGAGTGATGGAGAGGGTGGGAGACATGACAGACTGACTGACAGGGTGATGGAGAGGGTGTAGGGTTTATGACAGTGTTACAGAGTGATGAAGAGGGTTTGGGGTTTACGGTAGTGTGACTGACAGAGTGATGGAGTGGGTGTGGGTTTTACGAGTGTGACTGAGAGAGTGATGGAGAAGGTGTTTTGTTTATGACAGTGTGACTGACAGAGTGATGGAGAGGGTGTGGGGATTATCACAGTGTCACTGACAGAGTGAGTGAGAGGGTGCGGGGTTTATGACAGAGTGATGGAGACGATGTGGGGTTTACAACAGTGTGACTGACAGAGCGATGCAGAGGGTGTGGGGTTTATGAGAGTGTGACTGACAGAGTGATGGAGAGGGTGTATGGTTTATGACAGTGTGACTGACAGAGTGATGGAGAGTGTATGTTCTTTATGACAGTGTGACTGACAGAGTGATGGAGAGTGTATGTTGTTTATGACAGTGTGACTGACAGAGCGATGGAGAGGGTGTGGGGTTTACGACAGTGTGACAGACTGAGCGATGGAGAGGGTGTGGGGATTATCACAGTGTCACTGACAGAGTGAGGGAGAGGGTGCAGGTTTTATTACAGAGTGATGGAGAGGATGTGGGGTTTACGACAGTGAGACTGGCAGAGTGATGGAGAGGGTGTGGAGTTTAGGACAGTGTGACTGACAGAGTGATGGAGCGGATGTAGTGTTTGCGACAGAGTGACTGACAGAGTGAGGGAGAGGGGGTGGGTTTTACGACAGTGTGACTGACAGAGTGAGGGAGAGAGTGTGGGGTTTACAACAGTGTGACTGACAGAGTGAAGAAGAGGGTGTGGGGTTTGTGACAGTGTGACTGACAGAGTGATGGAGAGGGTGTGGGGCTTATGAAAGTGTGACTGACAGAGTAATGGAGAGGGTATGGGGTTTAGGACAGTGTGACTGACAGAGTGATGGAGAGGGTGTGGAGTTTAGGACAGTGTGACTGACAGAGTGATGGAGAGGATGTGGTGTTTGAGACAGTGTGACTGACAGGGTGAGGGAGAGGGGGTGGGTTTTATGACAGTGTGACTGACAGAGTGAGGGAGAGAGTGTGGGGTTTACGACAGTGTGACTGACAGAGTGATGGAGAGTGTGTGGGGTTTACGAGTGTGACTGACAGAGTGATGGAGAGGGTGTGGTGTTTATGGCAGTGTGACTGACAGAGTGATGGAGAGTTGTTGGTGTTTATGACCGTGTGACTAACAGAATGATGGAGAGGGTGTGGGATTTATGACAGTGTGACTGACAGAATGATGGAGAGGGTGTGGGGTTTGCGACAGTGTGACTGACCGAGTGAGGGAGAGGGTGTGGGGTTTACGATAGTGTGACTGACTGAGCGATGGAGAGGGTGTGGGGTTTAGGACAGAGTGACTGACAGAGTGATGGAGAGGTTGTGGGGTTTAGGACAGTGTGACTGACAGAGTGATGGAGAGTTGTTGGTGTTTATGACAGTGTGACTGACAGAATGATGGAGAGGGTGTGGGGTTTGCGACAGTGTGACTGACCGAGTGAGGGAGAGGGTGTGGGGTTTACGATAGTGTGACTGACTGAGCGATGGAGAGGGTGTGGGGATTATCACAGTGTCACTGACAGAGTGAGTGAGAGGGTGCGGGGTTTATGACAGGGTGATGGAGAGGATGTGGGGTTTACAACAGTGTGACTGACAGAGCGATGCAGAGGGTGTATGGTTTATGACAGTGTGACTGACAGGGTGATGGAGAGTGTATGTTGTTTATGACAGTGTGACTGACAGAGCGATGAAGAGGGTGTGGGGTTTACGACAGTGTGACTGACTGAGTGATGGAGAGGTTGTGGGGTTTAGGACAGAGTGACTGACAGAGTGATGGAGAGGTTGTGGGGTTTAGGACAGTGTGACTGACAGAGTGATGGAGAGGGTGGGGGACATGACAGTGTGACTGACAGGGTGATGGAGAGGGTGTAGGGTTTACGACAGTGTTACAGAGTGATGGAGAGGGTGTGGCGTTTATGGTAGAGTGACTGACAGCGTGATGGAGAGGATGTGGGGTTTACGACAGTGTTACTGACAGGGTGATGGGGAGGGTGTGGGGTTTAAGTGTGTGACTGACAGAGTGATGGAGAGGGTGTGGTGTTTATGGCAGTGTGACTGACAGAGTGATGGAGAGTGGTTGGTGTTTATGACAGCGTGACCTGCAGAATGATGGAGAGGGTGTGGGGTTTATGATAGTGTGAGTGACTGAGTGACGGAGAGGGTGTGGGGTTTACGACAGTGTGACTGACAGAGAGATGGAGAGGGTGTGGGGTTTACGGTAGTGTGACAGACAGAGTGATCGAGAGGGTGTGGTGTTTACAGCTGTGTGACTGACAGAGTGATCGAGAGGGTGTGGTGTTTATGACTGTGTGACTGACAGAGTGATCGAGAGGGTGTGGTGTTTACGACTGTGTGACTGACAGAGTGATGGAGAGGGTGTGGTGTTTATGACTGTGTGACTGACAGAGTGATGGAGAGGGTGTGGGGTTTACGGTAGTGTGACAGACAGAGTGATCGAGAGGGTGTGGCGTTTACAACAGTGTGACTGACAGAGTGATGGAGAGGGTGTGGTGTTTATGACTGTGTGACTGACAGAGAGATGGAGAGGGTGTGGTGTTTATGACTGTGTGACTGACAGAGTGGTGGAGAGGGTGTGGTGTTTATGACTGTGTGACTGACAGAGTGTTGGAGACGGTGTGGGGTTTAGGACAGAGTGACTGACAGAGTGATGGAGAGGGTGTGGTGTTTACGACTGTGTGACTGACAGAGTGATGGAGAGGGTGTGGTGTTTACGACTGTGTGACTGACAGAGTGATGGAGAGGGTGTGGTGTTTACGACTGTGTGACAGACAGAGTGATGGAGAGGGTGTGGTGTTTACGACTGTGTGACTGACAGATTGATGGAGAGGGTGTGGTGTTTACGACTGTGTGACTGACAGAGTGATCGAGAGGGTGAGGTGTTTACGACTGTGTGACTGACAGAGTGCTGGAGAGGGTGAGGTGTTTATGACTGTTTGACTGACAGAGTGATCGAGAGGGTGAGGTGTTTATGACTGTGTGACTGACAGAGTGAAGGAGAGGGTGTGGGGTTTACGAGTGTGACAGACAGAGTGATCGAGAGGGTGTGGTGTTTATGACTGTGTGACTGACAGAGTGATGGAGAGGGTGTGGGGTTTACGAGTGTGACTGACAGAGTGATGGAGAGGGTGTGGGGTTTATGACAATGTGACTGACAGAGTAATGGAGAGTTGTTGGGGTTTACAATAGTGGGACTGACAGAGCGATGGAGGTGGAGTGACTGACGGCAGACTGGCGTAATTGAGTGTATAGACATTAAGAAAAGAGGTCGTGCAGAGATTTCCAAAACCATTAAGTTAGATAAGTTGCCCGGATCGGTCAAGATATACGCCAGGGAACAGTGGAAGTGAGGAAGAGATTGCTGAGCCTCTGGCAATCAACTTTGTATCATCAATAGCGAAGTGAGACGTACCAGATGATTGGAAGTTTGCTAATGTCCCTTGTTCAAGAAAGGGAGTAGAGATAACTCAGGACATTATAGACCAGTTGTTTTGGAAAAGTTCCTGAGAGGCAGCATTTATGAGCATTTAGAGAGACATAATCTGATTAGCGATAGTCAGCATTGCTTTGTCAAAGGCAGATCATGCCTTATGAACCTGACTGAATTCTTTGAGGAGGTTACAAATCCCACTGATAAGGTAGAGCAGTGGATTTAGTGTTAATGGATTTCAGTAAGGCATTTTACAAGGTTCCCCACGTGAGACTCATTCAGAAAGCAGTGAGGCATGGGATCCAAGGAGGTCTTGCTTTGTCGATCCAGAATTAGCTTGCCCACAGAAGGCAAAGGGTGGTTATGGATGGTTTATATTCTGCATGGAGGATGGTAATCAGTGGAGTTCGGCAGGGATCTGTTCTGGGACCTCTCTTCCTTATGATTTTTCTCAATGACCTGGATGAGGAAGTTGAATGGCAGTTAGTAAGCCTGCTGATGACACAAAAAGTTGGGGGTGCTGTAGGTAGTCTGGAGAGTTGTCAAAGTTTACAACGGAACATAGATAGGATGCAGAACTGGGCTGAGAAGTGGCAGATGGAGATCAACCCTGATAAGTTGAAGTGGCTCATTTTGGTAGATCAAATTTGAAGTCAGAATATAATATTTTTGTGTACTGTGTAGCCCACAGTATAATAAGGGACTACTTTATGTTTTAGTAACATGTGGAATGCGCTATTAGGCACGTATTGAGCATGTACTATTAGACGCGTATTGATCTGTACGTGTGTGCCTATTGCCAACTATTACAACGACGAGGGTGAGCTAGACAGTGTCAACGATGAGGACGAACATAGTATCCGTGGCTGTGACTCGGATGAAGATACAGAGAATGCAAGGGAGACAGATATTGCCAATAAGCAGGATGATGAAGACTACCCAGAAGTAAAAGAACAGATGTACCAGGAGAAATTGACATCTCTCAAAAGACAGCTACAGCAGTTACAGGAAGGCACCTGGCAGGACTATCAGAAAAGGATGAAGAAACTAGATCAACAGTACAAGGAAAGAATACGAAATGCAGGGCTTCCTCTGCAACTGGAGACAGAACAAATGGAAAGAAATTATATTAAAAAGAAGAAAGCAGCAGTGAAGGAATTTGAAGATAAAAAGGTTGACTTAGAAGAAAAGGAAAAGATGATTGAGAATAAGAGGCTAACAATGGAAATCACAGGACATTCTATGGAGGTAAAGCCAATAATGACTAGGAAACTAGGGAGGAGACCTAATGACCCTGTTCCAATTACAGACAAAAGACAAAAACCTGTATCTGTGCAGTTAAGTTACTTGTTAACAGATGAACAGATAATGGAAGATCTGCAAACTCTCAATAAGCTTAAGTCTCCGAAAAGACCAGCATCTCCGTCTTCTCCTGAGCATCTTCCCAGCACTCCAACTAAATCACCAGCACAAAGATATGAAGCACGAACAGAAGGTGGGAAGTTATAATACAATAAGAGATGGTATCATAAAGGTCAGGCTATCTATTTGGAATCTAAGGGGAATACGAAGATTGGCTGTGTAATTAGCTCCGTTGGAACAAATGAGGTATGGGTAAGGAATACAAGTGATAGCACAAAGATGCGTATATATCTAGGACAGCTGCACAGAGGAGTCTTCATTATACAGAGGCAATCTGCTGCCTAGAACTCTTAGCAAGTTGGAGGCGCACATCTTCTTAACTCCCTATGCTCAGAGGTCAACTTCTCATGACTTTTATATGGAAATCGGTATTAAAACAAACAAGTTTATTGACAGACTGAAGAACACACTATTTGAAGACACTTTCCAATGTTATCTCAGTTTTGATGATTGTACATATTTTTAAGAATAACATTCACCTTTTCACGGATTTCACTTTGCTTTCGACATCTTTGCAAGATGGAGGTGACTACTCTTTATGGCTGGAACCTGCCAATTTGTGGATCGTTCAATTTATTCCAGACAATAGAGTGAAGAGCTATTTACTTCAGTGCTGGACAATCTAGAGCAGACGCCGCCCCCCGCTGAGATACTTGAGTTATAAATGGGTCTTAGACCAAAAGTTAAAAAAAGGCCTGTTATAATTTGATATTATTATGTTACTTTGTTATAATTTGATATTATTAAGTTACTAAGTAAACAAATGGCAGGCATTTGTATGTTAAGGGTAAACATATTTGTTTAGCATAGTGCCCCAGTTAGAAAACAGTTGATGCACTGTTAAAATAAAAGAGGAGGAGTGTACCGTATAGCCCACAGTATAATAAGGGACTACTTTATGTTTTAGTAATATGTCGTTGGATGCGCTATTAGGTGCATATTGAGCATACGCTATTAGACGTGTATTGATCTGTACGTGTGTGCTGAGTTTGTTTTCTGCCAGTAAAGAACCATGAACCTTAGCTCCCGTCTCCCGTGTTTTTATTAATAGCATTGTTGTGTAACCAGGCCATATACACAACATAATGGTAAGACTCTGGGCAGTGTGGAGGATCTGAGAGATTACCTCACGGCTCTTGAACTAAATTCCACGGTTGATGTAGGCCATCACACCATACGCCTCCTTAACAACACTGTCAATCTGCGCAGCAACTTTGAGTGTCCTACCATTACAGTCGCAAGTCAACAGTGCAAAGCAAACACTTCATCTGCACAAATAAGACCATATAACCATAAGACATAAGAGCAGAATTAGGCCATTCAGCCCATCAACTGCTCCGTCATTCCATCATGTCTGATCCCAGATGCCACTCAACCCCATACATCTGCCTTCTCACCATATGCTTTGATGTCCTAACTAATCAGGAAACCTTCAACTTTTGCCTTAGATTTAACAATAGACTTGGCCTCCACTGCAGTCTGTGGCAGAGCATTCCACAGATTCACTACTCTCTGGCTAAAAAAATTCCACCTTACCTCTGTTCTAAAAGGTCTCCCCCTCAGTTTTGAGGCTGTGCCCTCTAGTTCTGGATACCCCCACCACAGGAAACATCCCCTCCACATCCACCCCATCTTGTCTTTTCAACATTCGATATGTTTCAATGAGATCCCCCCGCATTCTTCTAAATTGCTGCAGTTGTTACTGACTTCATTAAAACCTGTGTGGATGAGTGTGTGCCCACAAAGACTTACTCTACATTCCCAAACCAAAACCGTGGATGAACCAGGAGCTACGTAGTCTGCTGAAGGTTAGATCTGTGGCATTCAAGTCTGGCAACCCAGGCCTGTACCAGAAAAGCAGGTATGATTTGCAGAAGGCTATTTCGAGAGCGAAGAGACAATTTTGAACGAGGTTGGAGGCAACATCGGATGCACGGCAACTCTGGCAGGGACTGCAAGACATTGCTTCCTACAAAGCAAAACCCAATAGCATGAATGGCAGCAATGCTTCACTGCCAGATGAACTCAACACCTTCTATGCCAGCTTTGACTGGGAGAACACAACTACAGCTGTGAAGATCCCTGCTGCACCTGATGACCCTGTGACCTCCGTCTCAGAGGCTGATGTTAGACCGTCTTTAAAGAGAGTGAACCCTCGCAAGGCGGAAGGTCCTAGGAAGAGTGATGTGAGCTGCCCTAATGACTATCGCCCAGTAGCATTCACATCGACAGTGATGAAATGCTTTGAGAGGTTGGTCATGACTAGACTGAACTCCTGCCTCAGCAAGGACCTGGACCCACTGCAATTTGCCTATTGCCACAATAGGTCAATGGCAGATGCAATCTCAATGGCTCTCCACATGGCTTTAGACCACCTGGACAACACAAACACTTGTGTCAGGATGCTGTTCATCGACTATAGCTCAGCATTTAATACCATCATTCCCACAATCCTGATTGAGAAGTTGCAGAACCTGGGCCTCTGCACCTCCCTCTGCAATCGGATCCTCGACTTCCTAACCGGAAGACCACAATCTGTGCAGATTGGTGATAATATATCCTCCTCACTGACGATCAACACTGACGCACCTCAAGGGTGTGTGCTTAGCCCACTGCTCTACTCTTTGTATAGTCATAGTCATAGTCATAGTCATACTTTATTGATCTCGAGGAAAATTGGTTTTCGTTACAGTTGCACCATAAATAGTAAATAGTAATAAAACCATAAATAGCTAAATAGTAACCATAAATAGTTAAATAAACCATGCATATACACATGACTGTGTGGTTAGGCATAGCTCAAATACCATCTACAAACTTGCTGATGATACAACCATTGTTAGTAGAATCTCAGTTGGTGACGAGAGGGCGCACAGGAGTAAGATATGCCAACTAGTGGAATGGTGCCACAGCAACAACCTGGCATTCAACGTCAGTAAGACAAAAGAGCTGACGGCAGACTTCAAGAAGGGTAAGACGAAGGAACACATACCTGTTGTGGTGTGGACGAAATCACTGGAGAGACAGAGTCACTGGTAGATACAAAGCAGCTTCTTTATTCGACACAGCAAGATACAGCAGGCATCATAGGGGATGGAGACGCTTTCAGTGGAAAGGTCTGCTGGCCCAATGTGGGCTCGATATTTATATGCTAAACACAAAGGGCAATCGCTACTTACAAAGTTATAGACAATACATAGACAATGCTTCCTTTTGAAACTACATACAAAAAATCACACCTTCTGACTTCATCCTTTCCTCCTGATGCCAACGTGTCTGGGTTGGTACTCACAGCCTTTAGGAGTGCAAGTCAAATCCACAATACATTTATTTGGTATTTTACGTGCTAACATAGAGGACAATTAATACTTATAAAATATGGATAAGGCTGTCTTCAAAACTACCTGCAAACTTCACACTTCCATCCGCAGCATCTGGCTAGTATTCCGATATTCACAGCTTTTAGTAAATGCATTGTTGTGAACTTAATCCACAGTACTTTGTCAAACAGAAGACTGGTGGCCAGAGTCATTTAAGTGTAAATGAATCATCTACCCAAAAACTCACTCTAACAGTCCCTCCTCTTGGCCCTCCTGGACAAAAATTAAATTTGTCCCAGGAAAGGTCAACCTAGGAGGATCTGCTCAAATAGGGCAGCAAAAATACCCTGTCTTGAAATTAACCCCCCCATCTTGTGTCTCTCGATATCTATCCTAGCATTCCCTAGTCACTACCTACCAAATGTTAAGCAGAGAGGCTGTTCCAAGTCTTTAGAAATGTGGTTCCTTTCATGTGCCTGTCGGCTCTTTCCCTGCAGGCTGACTGCAGATTAATCACATTCCTTTGTCTTCAGCCCTTCATCCTCTGGTCACTGAAGTTCTCCTTCCAGGAGCACCCACAGGCTCTCTCATCGATGTACAGGAAGGGGTTGGGCAACGTCTCTACATAAATGTCTGCAGGGACCTCTCCTCAGTGGCACCCCCTTCCGAACTGTCCGGCCGATCACTAGCCCAAGTGCTGAAAAGGGCCCAGATCCTCAGACTGGGGGTGACTGCTTCCAGATGCCGTGTACAGTCTGAAATGCCATCGAAGTGGTGGAACTTGCCATTTCTGCTTTAACTCAAGAATCTCTCCCCATCTATTTTCCAATAATTTTCTATTCTATGCTATAAAATTAATCATCTGCCTTCAGCAACCAGAGTACCATCATCATCACACTTTAGCAGGCTACTCATGGTTTTCCAACACGCTCTCAGTGTCTTCTGTTACGCTCTCGGCATTTTCTGTCTTTACGTTTTCTCCGGCTATGTTTTCATCAGCTGTGGTCAGGTCTGGCAGGGCCGGCTGGTGTTCCTCTCTTAGGCTCTCTGTAATTACATGGTTACTGGGTACACTTGGTCCCCTGCTCCGTTTGTGGGAGCAACAAGAGGGTGAGTTGTATGCTTTAATCTGGGTCCATTGTTTCCACTGGCTGCCTCGCCGAGTCTGTACACAGACACACGTATCATTGGCTAAGAGTACCGTCTGTGGTCCTATCCACTTGGGGGCAAAATCTTGGCCTTTCCGGCAGCACCCTTACCATAATTTGGTTGCTGGGCTGTGGAAGGACTATCTCCTTTCCCTCTGGCTCTCTCTGATCAGCAATTCGCTGCTGTTGTTTCGCTCGGTCGTTGAACACTTTAAGTTGGTTACAAAGGTCTTTTACATATTGGGTCATTCTATCCCTGTAAGCCCCAGGCTCCCCGCAACCCGTAATTACGCTATAAGGGAGTCACATTGCTCGCCCCATCAATAATTCGTAGGGGCTGAGACCCAATGTGCGGTTCAGGGTTGCGCGCAATCTCATCAAGATTCCTGGTAACACATCAACCCATGTCGTTCCTGTCTCAGCTATAGCTTTGGCTGACGCATTCTTGATTGCTTGGTTCATCCTTTCTACCATCCTGGAACTCTGGGGGTGGTAGGGTACGTGGAACCGCTGTCGAATCCCTAGCAGTCGGCACATTTCCTTCATCACTTTCCCCGTGAAATGTGCTCCCTGATCTGAATCCACCTGAACTGGGGTTCCCCACCTTGGGAAGATTTCCTGAACTAGGATCCATGCAGCGATGCGGGCAGTGCAGTCCCTTGTTGGGAAAGCCTCCACCCACTGGGTGAAGTGATCCATAATTAATAGACAATGGCTTTTCCCCCTGCTTTTTGGCAGGGGTCCTGTGAATTCTATCTGGATGTTTTCCCAGGGTCCCCTCGGCCGAGGCTGATTTGCCAGCTGTAGCTTTCTGCCCTTACCAGGGTTATGCTGGGTACAAATGATACAATGGCGGCAGAATTTCCCAACATCTCCACCCATCCCTGGCCACAACCAGTCCTGCCGGAGGGTTGTGATCGTGCTCTGCCTTCCCTCATGCATCACCCCATGATATAACTTTAGTAGTATCTGTCTAATACAGGGTGGGGCCACCGCGACTCTTTCCTCCCCGTGTGTCCAGCACCCATCTGATCCCTCCTTTGCTCCTTTTCTCCTCCATTTTTCCTTCTCTTCTGCCTCTACCTCTTCATATAATTTTACTAAGCTGGCTTCTGTCGTTTCCTCCTGCACACTTGCAATTTCAATTGCCTCTTGCTCCCCTGCTGTCTTATTCGCAGCAATGTCTGCCGTCAGAGGAACTGGGAAAATTTTATATTCTGGAGTGGCCGCAGTCTCTCTGAGTATCCCCTGGTGTTCTTGTTCCTTCACTATAACCTGAACAGCGGTCAGTGTGTCAGTTTGTATAGGGTCCTGCTTTGGGGCTTTATACAGACCCTCCTCTATTTTAACTGGGTTTATCTTTACTCGACCACAATCTTGCTTGTGTGTAGCCCACACTGCTGGGGACTGCTGACAAGGTAACCCATAGACCCCATCCGGGCTGCAGTCTCTAATGATCGGGGCAGCTGTGACTATGCTAGGCAGGTTGTGTATTCTGTTGGTTGTACGCGTTCGCTGCCCTCGACTCGTCCATATTATTTCTCCTTTTCCTGAATCTATAACAGCTCCTGCTTCCCATAGGATGTCTGTTCCAAGGATCGTGCCCTCATTATTTGGACATACCCAGAAATACACTGGAAGCTGCACTCCCCCGATTTCTAGTATTTGCTACTCGCTTCTTTCTGCTTTTTCCCTCCTACACCCCTGACATAACTGGCCTGTCCGGTTGTTGGTAAAGGTAAATCTGTTATCAATACCAATGTCCTTGTTTCCACTAACATATCGCATTGCCGTCCCCCTAACAATGCCGTTGTGTACATCCGTGGGTCACCAGCGCTGGCCGTGGAGCCCTCTGCCACATCTTTTTCTGCCTTAAGAGGCGCCGTTACTAACTCTTTGATCTGATCGATGGTCAGACTGATTGCTGATGGGGTGAGTGACTGGGTGTCTGCCGTGACCTTTGCCTGGATCTTCCCCGTCCCTTTTGGACACTGTCTCCAGCCACATCCCGATAGGCCACAGCTGTAGCATATCAACTCCTTCACTGTTCTATACTTGGTACGGTAGTTCTTTGCTAGGTGCCCTGGCTGCCGGCAAGCAAAACAAACTCTCCGGGACATCACAGCAGCTGCATCTACTATACCCACTTTACGATTTCTCTTGCCTTTTCTTTGGTCTATCTCACTGGCCCACGAAACTATCGCAGAGTAGTTGGACCCTACCGTTATGCCTAAATCCAAAACTTCCTGGTGGACTGAGCTCAGGCCTTCCTTCAGCATTTTTAAGAAGACTGGGTCATCCCTCCCTGGATTATCCAACCCGGAATACTCCTCGTACACTCGGTATTTACGTTCTGCATAATCCATGGCTGTCTCGTCAGCCCTCTGGGTCACTGCCATTATCATTCCCCGGTTACTCTCGTCTCCCCCCAGCTGCTGCCTCACTTCCCCGTTAAAGGAGCGATATCTTTCCTCACTACTGGTGCTCCCGGTAGTTGCCCATGTACCATCCCGCACCCCTGGGCCATATGGTCCCATATATTCCTCGGGCACTTCGCTTTCACCAACACGTGTATATCTTTAGGGTGCATCTGATGAATTTCAATCATTTCCTCGACCTTAAGCCAAAATTCTGAATTCCCACAGGCGACTTTAAGTGAGTGCAACTCAGACAAGATGCTCTGTTTCTCCCCGGGGGTGAAGGGCTTATGAATAGTCATAATCAAGGTCAAGGGCTGGCTCGGATCATCAGGGCTCTCAACCTGACGTTGCCTGACCTCAATAGGTGCCAGTCTGTTAGATTTATCTGGGTAACACCTCTCCCTGAGATATCCCCACACTAATTCCTACACTAGGTAAAATATCAAAGACGGGTAGTAGTTAAAGAGTACATACTTAAAACTGTAGAGTATGTATTCCACAATCTGCCACTTTTGAGTACCTGAACTCAGGATGCCTGCTGTATTCCTTTGCATCACACTTGCAAACGCATACACTAAAATGCAGCTCCCCGAACGAGTATACACGCCCCTACTCTGGCACCTCGAACCGTACCGTCGGTTAGCACCTTTCGCAACTGGTGGTCCAAGTTAACCAAGTTAACACATAAAGTTTCCTGACTTACATAAACACACATGCACACGCACACACTACTTTTATATCCACCAGCTCAGCTCTCTGCGTTCGTGATACCTCGTGTTCCTGTGTACCACCGACCGAACAGATCCAAGTGTGAGTGTTATTTTAGAAAAACACTCACCAACTTAGACTGCTAGGAACGCTGGGCACACGATGGGTCACGACGGCATCCCACTGCTGACACCAATTGTTGTGGCGTGGATGAAATCACCAAAGAGACAGTGTTACTGGTAGATACAAAGCCGCTTCTTTATTCAACACAACAAGGTACAGCAGGCATCATAGGGATGGAGACGCTTTCGGTGGAAAGGTCTGCTGGCCCAATGTGGGCTCAATATTAATATGCTAAACACAAAGGGCAATCGTTATTTACAAAGTTATAGACAATACATAGACAATGCTTCCTTTTGAAACTACATACAAAACATCACACTTTCTGACTTCATCCTTTCCTCCTGACACCAACGTGTCTGGGTTGGTACTCACAACCTTTAGGAGTGCAAGTCAAATCCACAATACATTTATTTGGTATTTTACTTGCTAACATAGAGGACAATTAATATTTATAAGTATAGATAAGGCTGTCTTTGAAACTACCTGTAAACTTCACACTTCCATCCGCAGCGTCTGGCTAGTATTCCGATACTCACAGCTTTTAGGACATGAACTCAATCCACAGTAGTTTGTCAAAGAGAAGACTGGTGGCCAGAGTCATTTAAGTGTAAATGAATCATCTACCCAAAAACTCACTCGAACAATATCAATCCTCATAGAGGGATCAGAAGTGGAGAGAGTGAGCAGCTTCAAGTTCCTGGGTGTCGAGATCTCTGAGGATCTAACCTGGTCCCAACATATCGATGTAGTTATAAAGAAGGCAAGGCAGCAGCTATACTTTGTTAGGAGTTTGAAGAGATTTGGTATGTCAACAAATACACTCAAAAACTTCTTTCGCTGTACCATGGAGAGCATACTGACAGGCTGAATCACTGTTTGGAATGGAAGGGCTACTGCACAGGACTGAAAGAAGCTGCAGAAGTCAGCAAATCTAGTCGGCTCCATCTTGGGTACTAGCCCACAAAGTACCCAGGACATCTTCAGGCAGCAATGTCTCAGAAAGGTAGCATCCCTTTTTAAGGACGTCCAGCACCCAGGGCATGTCCTTTTCTCACTGTTACCATCAGGTAGGAGGTACAGAAGCCTGAAGACACACACTCAGCGATTCAGGAACAGCTTCTTCCCTTCTGCCATCAGATTCGTAAATGGATATTGAATCTCTGGACACAACCTCAGTTTTTTTTAATATACAGTATTTCTATTTTTGCTCATTTTTAATCTATTAAATATACGTAATTGATTTACTTATTTATTAATTATTTTTTTTCTCTGCTAGATTATGTATTGCATTGAACTGCTGCTGCTAAGTTAACAGATTTCACATCACATGTCGGTGATAATAAACCTGATTCTGATTCAGAATTCCAGTGAGTACAGGCCCAAAGCTGCCAAATGCTCCTCATATGTTAACCCCTTCATTCCCAGAATCATCCTCGTGAACCTCCTGTGAACCCTCCAATGACAGCACATTCTTTCTGAGACACAGAGCCCAAAACTGTTGACAATACTCCAATTGCGGCCTGGCTACTGCCTTATAAAAAGGTTCAGCATTATCTCCTTGGTTTTATATTCTATTCCCCTTGAAATAAATGCCAACATTGCATTTGCCTTCTTTGCCACAGACTCAACCTGTGAATTAACTGTCTGTGTATCTTGCATGAGGACTTCTAAGTCCCACTGCACCTCTGATGTTTAAACCTTCTCCCCGTTTAGATAATAGTCCACACTATTGTTCCTTTTACCTAAATGCATAATTGTACATTTCCCAACACTGTATTCCATCTGCTACTATTTTGCCCACTTTTTCTAATTTGCTTAAGTCCTGCTGTAGTCACATTGCTTCCTCAACACTACCTACCCTCCACCAATCTCCATTCCACTCACAAACATGCCACAAAGCCATCAATTCCATTATCCAAATCATTGACAAACAATGTGAGAAGCAATGGTCCAAATACTGAGCTCTGAGGAACACCAGCTGCCAACCAGAAAAGGCCCCCTTTCTTCCCACCTGCTGTGTCCTTCCTCTCAGCCATTCCTCTATCCATGCCAGTATCTTTCCTGTAACGGCATAGGATTTTACCTTGTTTAGCAGCCTCATGTGTGGAACCTTATCAAATTCCTTCTGAAAATCCAAGTAAATGACATCCACAGCCTCTCCTTTGTCCACCCTCCTTGTTACTTCCTCGAAGAACTCTAACAGATTTGTCAGGCAAGATTTCCCTTCACAGAAACCATGCTAAGTTTCACTTATTTTATCATTAGTCACCAAATATCCCAAAACCTTAATAATAGACTCCAACACTTTCCCAACCACAGAGGTTAGGATAATATGTCTATAATTTCCTTTCTTTTGCCTACCTCCCTTTTTAAAGAGTGGAATGACATTTTCAATCTTCCAGTCCTTCATAACCATGCCAGAATCAAGTGATTCTTGAAAGATCATGACCAGTGCAATCATTATCTGTTCAGCAACCTCTTTCAGGACTCTGGGATGTCGTCCATCTAGTCCAGGTGACTTAACTGCCTTAAATCCTTTCAGTGCGCTTAGTACTTTTTCCTTTGTGATAGCAATGGCACTCACTCCTGCTCCCTGACACTCACAGACCTCTGGCATGCTGCTCGTGCCTTCCACAGTGAAGACTGATGCAAAGTACCCATTAAGTTTATCTGCCATTTCTTTGTCCCCCATTACTACCTCACCAGCATCATTTTCCAGTGGTCCAATATCAACTCTCACATCCTTTTTATTCTTCATAACTGAAAAAACTTTCAATATCCTGCTTTATCTTATTGGCCAGTTTGCCCTCATATTTCATCTTCTCCCTTCTTACAGCTTTTTTAGTTGCCTTTTTTTGGATTTTAAAAGCTTCCCAATCATCCAACTCCCCACTCACTTTTGCTATCTCATATGCCCTCTCCTTGGCTTTTATGCAGTCCTTAACTTCCTTTGTCAGCCACAGTTGCCTACCCCTGCCATCTGAGAACTTCTTCTGTGGTACATATCTATCATGTGACTTGTGAATTATTCCCAGAAACTTCAGTCATCTCTTCTCTGCCATCATCTCTGCCAGTATCCCCTTCCAGTCCACCTGAACAAGCTCCTCTCTCATTCCTCTGTAATTCCCTGTATTCCATTGTGATACTGATACATGTGACTTGTGCATCTCCCTCTTGAATTGCAATATGGATTCAATCATATTATGACCACTGCCTCATAAGGGTTCCTTTACGTTAAGCTCCCTAATAAGAACTGGATTATTACAGAACACCCAGTCTAAGATAGCCTTTCCCTAATTAGGATCAAGCACAAACTGCTCTAAAAAGCCATCTTGTAGACATTCAACAAATTCCCTCCCTTGTGATCCAACATCAACGTGGTTTTCCCAATTCCCTTGCATATTGAGGTCCCCCATTACAATTGTGCCATTACCCTTATTACATGCCTTTTCCAGCTCTCCTTGCAATCTCAGCCCCACATCCTGACTACAATTTGAAGGCCAATATATGATTCCCATAATGTTTTTTTTAACCCTTGCATTTTCTTAACTCCACCCACAAAGATTCAACATTCTCTGGCTATATGTCACCTCTTTACAAAGATATAATTCCATCTCTTACCAACAGAGCCACACCACCACCTCTGCCTTCCTGCCTGTGCTGTACAGTCAGTGGGCTACAGTGCAAAGACAACACTTCACATGCTCGCACACAGTCACTGTTCAATGATTCAAACACATAATTCATCTGCACAGTTACAGTCCATATCACCATATAACCATATAATAATTACAGCATGGGAACAGGCCATCTTGGTCCTTCTAGTCCGTGCTGAACGCCATTCTCACCTAGTCCCACCGACCTGCGCTCAGCCCATAACCCTCCATTCCTTTCCTGTCCATATACCTATCCAATTTAACTAAATAATAATATCAAACCTGTTTCTGCCACTTCTACTGAAAGTTCGTTCAACACTTACTTCAAGTTCCCCTGTCCTCCCCTGATAATTGACTTATCGCTATATTCATGCGAGGAAAATATGCGCTGTGTGTTTAACATTAAATTCGTTAGATAAACCCTTTTAGAAATGAAATTGAGTGTATTAGCTACTTATCACCTATATTCCGGTCGTGATTAACACCCCTTGCCCCAAACAGAATCACCAAAAACAATATGCTGGGAAAAAAAATCAGCACATACACGCATGCGCACTGGTGCCCGCGCAAGGCTTCATGGTCATTGTAGTCTTTCTCGGGGTAAACGCAACGTATTTAACTGTTACTCTTGTCCGTTGGCAACCCTACTCCCTCCCCTACCCCCCGGGTCGGCCGGTCCGCAAGAATATTGTCACTATTAAACCGGTCCGCAGTGTAAAAAAGATTGGGGACCCCTGTTCTACGCTCCAAAGAATAAAGACCTAACTTGTTCAACCTTTCTCTGTAATTTAGGAGATTAAACTCAGGCAACATTTTAGTAAACCTCCTCTGTACTCTCTCAATTTTATTGACATCTTTCCCATAATTCAGTGACCAGAACTGTACACGATACTCCAAATTTGGCCTTACCAATTCCTTATACTATTTCAACATTACATCCCAACTCCTACAGTCACTGGGTAATAATACCAAGCGAACACTTTATATACACATAGGCAATCAATGGGCAATAGTATAAAGCCAACACATCATATACACAAGTACAGTCACTATGGTCAGTACAAAGACAACAATTCACATACACAAGTACAGTCATCAACCTACAGTACAAAGACAAGAATTGACATACACAAGTACAGTCACTGTGGTTAGTACAAAGACAATGATTCACACACACAAGTACAATCACCAGCCTACAGTACAAAGACAACGATTCACATACACAAGTACAGTCACTGTGGTCAGTGCAAAGACAATGATTCACATGCTCATGTACAGTCACCAGCCTACAGAACAAAGACAATTCACATACACAGGTACAGTCACCAGCCAACAGTACAAAGACAACGATTCACATACATAAGTACAGTCACCAGCCTACAGTACAAAGACAATGATTCACATACATAAGTACAGTCACCAGCCTACAGTACAAAGACAATGATTCACATATACATTGACAGTTTCTGGGCTTCAGTGCAGAGATAATGCTTCTCAAAGACATGTACAGTCAGAGTGCTACATTACAAAGACAACACTTCACATCCATACATACAGTAACTTGCTACAGTGCAAAGACGTTGCTTCACGAACATGTAATGCCCTGGTTAAGATTTCAACTGCTATGCTGTGAGGTACTTTATTTTACCAGTTTTCAGTAAAACCAGTGTGCCCTGCTGTTGAGAGTGTTTGGACTTTGGCTAAAGATAAGGATCCATGTTTTCCAACTTAGGAGTATTGTGCCAGCCAATCAGGAGTGGAGTAGTATGGGACATTCTCGAGCGATGAGTGGGAAGAGCAATAGTCTAGTTGGGGGCATTTTTGGTGGGAGGTGCGGAGAGAATAGTGCCAGGGAAGATACCTGGAGGATGTCACCTGAAGGGGAGATCTTATTGCAAGGAGTGCTTCGCGAGGTGGTGCATTCCAAGAAGAGAAGTTCTGCCTGTTGTTGGTGAGGAGAATTCAGCACCACAAGTAAAGACACTGCCAACTATTACAGAAATGAGCTCCGATGTTTATGTGCACATTCAGACTGGATTAACTGTAATTAGTCCTTTTATTTTTCTTTTTCTCTCTCTGTTAACCATTTGATAAAGTTGAAAATTGGTAAATACACATCCTTCATAATTTTATGCTGGTGTACGATCTGTCATTTCTGGCTCCCACTAACTGTGTGTGGGCCGTATTTACACAGCATTCACTCAAATCGAGGTTCCTTTAATCAGAGCATCCCAACGCTCCTGCTTAGTTATGCTCCAAATTTTACCGCTGCCAGATGTGTGTCGCTTATGAAAGATGGGCTTCTCATCGCTGAGTCATGTGGGTGTTAGCAGAGTCGGGAAAATGAGACAAATTGTTGGTGTGAGAGCCGCAGTGAGAGGGCTGCATACACATACAGTCACTGATACAGTGCAAAGACAACACTTCACATACACATACAGTCACTATGTTACAGTGGAAAGACAGAATTCATGTACACGTGTACTGTTGCTGGGCCACAGTACAAGGACAACAGTATAGTTACACATTTACAGTATGACAACACTCCAGATACAGATTACAATAAGTCTGCAGTGCAAAGAGCACACTGTGCATACTCACATAGAGTCACTGAGCTACAGTGAAAAGACGTTCACGTACACATGTACAGTCACTGGCCTACAGTGCAAAGACACCGTCACAAGGCTACACTGAAAATGCTTCACTTACACATGGACAGTCCCAGGCCTACAGGCAAAGAAAGCACTTCACCTGAATATCTACAGTGGAAATATAACACTTCTCATATGCTACACTGCAAAGCCAATGCTTCACATAATGAAGAGCTGCTGCACGACAGTACAAGGATAACTGTCCAGATACACATGTATAGTACAGTACAGGGATAACTCTCCAGATACACATGCACAGTCACTGGGCAACAGTACAAAGACAACTCTCCAGATACACATGTACAGTCACTGGGCGAAGCGCAAATATAACTCTCCAGAAACACATGTATAGTCACTGGGCAACAAACAGTACAGGGATAAATTTCCAAATACACATGTACAGTCACTGGGCAACAGTACAAAGATAACTCTCCAGATACACATGTAGAGTCACTGGGCGACAGTACAAAGATAACTCTCCAGATACATATGTTCAGTCACTGGGCAAAGTGCAAAGACAATGCCTCACATACACATGTACAGTCACTGGGAAAAGTGCAAAGATAACTGTCCAGATACACGTGTAGAGTCCATAAGACCATAAGACTCGGAGGGCGAAGCAAAGTCAAGATGACGCTGAGTGGCGACAACTTTGCTTGCAACTTTAGAAACAGCTCTAATTCTATCTTTGATATCTCTTCTTTTTCCTTTTCAGGGTTCTTTTGAAGACCCTGACCTGGAGTTACACTCTGACTTTGGCTCTACGTGGGAATGGGACCTGCTCTCAGGGCGTCACGACTGGCTGCTTTTTGATATCCCAAGGACGCAGCTGGATGTCTGGTCCACATCAGGGTGCTGGATTTTCATGGATCTGGAGACGGGGTGATTCAAGGCCAGTGCCCCTGACTGAGGCATAACAGAAGAACACAGAACATCAGGAGTGGCTGGTGATCTGTGTGTCCAGAGACTTGGGCTCTCTGGGTGCAGAGCTTGGAAAGAGCGACTCAGCAGACTTCTAACATCGTAAGTCAGTGAGTTGTTTGTTATGTCTCCCCTCTCGCTGTGAAATGGGGACAGCTCTTTTTCCCTTATTAGTGATAAAGAGAGCCTGTGGAATTACCAGGTGATCAAGTAGTCTTTAGGGAACTGCAAGTCTGTGTCTTTATTGATGCTTTGCTGCACACTTGAGTTCTCAGTAGAGAGTGCCGATGCTTTTTGCTGGTGGGGGAGGGGGGTCATTGCCTTGCTGGTGCTTGTGCATGGGAGGGGGAGCTGGGAGGCTTTGGAGTTCTAACGTTTAACTGTCATTTGTTCTTTGTGGCACTCCTCTGTTTTTGTGGATGTTTGTGAAGAAAAAGAATTTCAGGATATATATATTTTTGCCCATTGAATCTGCTTCACCATTTGATCATGGCTGATCCACTTTTCCTCTCAGCCTCAATCTCCTGCCTTTTTCCAGTTTCCCTTCATGCCCTCATCAAACGAGATTTTATTAACCTCTGCTTTCAATATACATAAAGGCAGCCTCCACAGCAGCCTGTAGCAAAGATTTCCACAGATTCCCGACTTCCTGATGAAAGAAATTCCTCCCCATCTCCATTCAAAAAGAAAGCCCCTCTATTCTGAGGCTGTGTCCTCTGGTCTGAAACTCTCCCACCATAGGAAACATCCTCTCTACGTTCACTCTATTAAGGCCTTTCACCATTCAATAGGTTTCAATGAGGTCACCCTTCATTCTTCTGAATTCCAGTGAATAAAGGCCCAGGGTCATCAAACGCTCGTCATTTCATGAACCTCTCGCCAGTTTCAGCATGTCCTTTCTAAGATAAGATAAGGCCCAGAGCTGTTCACAAACTCCAAGTGAGACTTAATAAAGTCTCAACATTACATCCCTGCTCTTACATTCCAGTCCTCTTGAAATGAATGCTAACATTGCATTTGCCCTCCTCACCGTGGATTCAACATGCAAATTAACTTTAGGGAATCCGGCACAAGGACTCCCAAATCACTTTAAACCTCAGATTTTTGAATATTCTCTCCATTTAGAAAATATTCATCACTTTTATTTCTTCTACCAAACTGCATGGCCATACACTTCCCAACACTGTATTCCATCTGCCATTTATTGTCCATTCTACTAATCTCCTAATCTAAGTCCTTCTGTAGCCTCTCTACTTCCTCATACCTACCTGACCCTCCACTTCTCTTCATATCATCAGGAAACTTTGTAAAAAAAAACATCATTTCCATCATCCATATGATTGACATATAACATAAAAAGAATCAGTCCCAACACAGACCCCTGTGGAACATCACTAGTCACTAGCAGTCAAACAGAAAAAGTTCCCTTTATTCCCCCTCTTTGCCTCCTGCCAATCAGCCACTGCTTTATCCATGCTAGAATCTTTCCCATAATACCATGGGCTCATAGTTTGTTAAGCAGCCCCATGTGAGGCACCTTGTCAAAGGCCTTCTGAAAATCTAAGTACACAACATCAATCGATTCTCCTTTGTCTATCCTGTTTGTTATTTCTTCAAAGAATTACGACAGATTTGTCAGGCAAGATTTTCCCTTGAGGAAACCTTGCTGACGATGGCCTATTTCATCATGTAGACAGGGGAGGCGGAGCGGAGTAATGATGGTGTTAAACAGCCACTCCTTTGTTTGCATCTTTGGAGACAGCTCTTTTCCATCTTTAATATCTCTATTTTTCCCTTTCAGGGTTCCTTTGAAGACCCTGTCCTGGAGGTTACACACTGACTTCGGTTCTTTGCGGGAATGGGACCCGCTCTCGAGGTTTCACAACCGGCCGTTGATCGGCACGCCAAGGGCTCGGCTCGGATTTGGAAGCCTAAGATCTCATAGCTCTGGAAACGGTGGATCAAGGGTCAGTGTTGTGGCAGGAGACCCGTGTGTCGTCAGGATATCTGCCACTGTGTGCCTGGAGACCCATGATCTTTGTGATCTTCAGGCACAGAGCTCGGAAAAAGCAATGTAATGGACTTTTAACATCGTAAACCAGCGAACTGCTTGTTGTGTCTCCACGCTCGCTGTGAAACATAGACACCTCCTTCTTCCCTATTAGGGAGAGAGACAGCCTATGGTATGTCGAATGGGTGAAACGCAAAGTCTTTGTGGTAACTGCAAGTCTGTGTCTTTTCTGTTCCTTTACTCACGCTTGAGTGCTTGGTGGCGGGTGCTGATGCTTTTTTTTGCCAATGGGGGAGGGAGAGGAGCTGCAGGGACTTTTGGGATCTAGAATTTAACTGCTGTTCATTCTTTGGGGCACTTCTCTGTTTTCGTGGATGGTTGTGAAGAAAAAGCATTTCAGGATGTATATTGTAAACATTTCTCTGACATTAAATTGTCCCTTTGAACCTTTGAAGTACTTCAAAACCACATAGACTAACTGATCTATAATTTCCTTTCTTCTGCCTCTCTCCCTTCTTGAAGAGTAGAGTGACATTTGCAATTTTCCAGTCTTCTAGACCATTCCAGAATCTAGTGATTCTTGAAAAATCATTGCTAATGCCTGCACAATCTCTTCAGCTACCTCTTTCAGAACCCTGGGGTGTACACCATCTGGTCCAGGTGACTTATCTACTTCAGACCTTTCAGTTTCCCAAAAACTTTCTCTCTAGTGATGGTAACTTCACACACTTCATGCCTCCTGACACCTGGAACTTCCACCATACTGATAGTATCTTCCACAGTGAATTTTGAATTGAACTGAAATGAATTGACTTTATTTTTTACGTCCTTCACATACATGAGTAAAAATCTTTACATTACGTCTCGATCTAAATGTGCAATTTATCATAATTTGTGAAAGGGGTTTCTTCTTTTATGTTACTGCGTAGGCTAATTAAAATGGTTTCTTTGTTATGTTATAATTAAAAAGGTTTCTCTGTGATGTTAACTGCTGAGACAGTGGTTCTCTTTCTAGCAGCTTGTTTGGGTTATATTACTGATAAGGAGAATTGTATCCATTTGTTAACCGACTGGGATAGATGTTATTCTTTTTGGTGTGTCTGTAAACTATTGTGATGCACGGGTTTTTGGGGAGGAGGCACGATGGAGACAGAGAGAGCGGATGGGATGTTATGAGCGGGCCAGAGTCCGAGGTCCAGGGTCTTCAGCGAGGAGAGGAGACGAAGACAGACTCGTGTGGAGAATCTGGTCGACCACCGTGGTTGGTCCCAGGCGGCAGGTCGAGGTGATCAGAGGGGATCGAATGGTGAAAAGAGGATTGTTACTAGAGCTCCAACTGTTTGTGCATGAAGAGATTGAACTTTGATAAGTTTGGCGCCTTTTATGTTCCTTCTATATTTTATCTCCATTAATTATAAACATAGAAACATAGAAAATAGGTGCAGGAGTAGGCCATTCGGCCCTTCGAGCCCGCACCGCCATTTATTATGATCATGGCTGATCATCCAACTCAGAACCCCGCCCCAGCCTTCCCTCCATACCCCCTGACCCCCGTAGCCACAACGGCCATATCTAACTCCCTCTTAAATATAGCCAACGAACCGGCCTCAACTGTTTCCTGTGGCAGAGAATTCCACAGATTCACCAGTCTCTGTGTGAAGAAGTTTTTCCTAATCTCGGTCCTAAAAGGCTTCCCCTCTATCCTCAAACTGTGACCCCTCGTTCTGGACTTCCCCAACATCGAGAACAATCTTCCTGCATCTAGCCTGTCCAATCCCTTTAGGATCTTATACGTTTCAATCAGATTCCCCCTCAATCTTCTAAATTCCAACGAGTACAAGCCCAGTTCATCCAGTCTTTCTTCATATGAAAGTCCTGCCATCCCAGGAATCAATCTGGTGAACCTTCTCTGTACTCCCTCTATGGCAAGGATGTCTTTCCTCAGATTAGGGGACCAAAACTGCACACAATACTCCAGGTGTGGTCTCACCAAGGCCTTGTACAACTGCAGTAGTACCTCCCTGCTCCTGTACTCGAATCCTCTCGCTATAAATGCCAGCATACCATTCGTCTTTTTCACCGCCTGCTGTACCTGCATGCCCACTTTCAATGACTGGTGTATAATGACACCCAGGTCTCATTGCACCTCCCTTTTCCTAATCGGCCACCATTCAGATAATAATCTGTTTTCCTATTTTTGCCACCAAAGTGGATAACTTCACATTTATCCACATTAAATTGCATCTGCCATGAATTTGCCCACTCACCCAACATATCCAAGTCACCCTGCATCCTCTTAGCATCCTCCTCACAGCTAACACTGCCACCCAGCTTCGTGTCATCCGCAAACTTGGAGATGCAGCATTTAATTCCCTCATCCAAGTCATTAATATATATTGTAAACAACTGGGGTCCCAGCACTGAGCCTTGCGGTACCCCACTAGTCACCGCCTGCCATTCTGAAAAGGTCCCGTTTATTCCCACTCTTTGCTTCCTGTCTGCTAACCAACTCTCCACCCACACCAATACCTTACCCCCAATACCGTGTGCTTTAAGTTTGCACACTAATCTCCTGTGTGGGACCTTGTCAAGTTCCAGTAATATCTATAAATTGTAATTATTTAATTGTATCTGGTGTATTGTCTGTTATTTGGTGGGCGGGGTACATCACACAGCATCCTCACAAACTTAATTACCCAGTTTGGCGGGGCTGAGGGCTGCTTCCCCTAGACCGAAGTGAGTAGAGTGAGCCTGAGGCTTAATGGGGGGCTGCATTTGTAATAAACAGTATGTACAACAGTACAGTCAATATAGCATAGAAATACAATTGTATCAGCATGAATTAATCAGTCTGATAGCCTGGTGGTAACAGCTGGAACAGTTTGTGGTTGGGGTGACTTAGGTCCCTAATGATCCTTCAGGCCCTTTTTACACACCTGTCTCTGTGAATGACTTGAATAGTGGGAAGTTCACATCTACAGATGCGCTGGGCTGTCAGCACCACTCTCTGCAGAGTCCTGTGATTCAGGGAGGTACAGTTCCCATACCAGGCAGTGATGCAGCCAGTCAGGATACTCTCAATTGTGCCCCTGTAGAAAGTTGTTAGGATTTGGGGCCCACACCAAACTTCCTCAACTGTCTAAGGTGAAAGAGGGACTGTTGTGTTTTTTTCATCGCGCAACCAGCATGCACAGACCACGTGAGATCTTCGCTGATGTTTATGCTGAGGAATTTAAAGCTGCTCACTATCTCAACCCCAAATCCATTGATGTCAATAGGATTTAGCCTGTCTCCATTCCTCCTGTAATCCACAACCAACTGCTTTGTTTTTGTGACATTGAGGGAGAGGTTGTTTACTTGACACCACTGTGTCAGGATGATAATTTCTTCCCCATAGGCTGCCTCATTATTATTTGAGATTAGATCAATCAGTGTAGTGTCACCAGCAAATTTAATGAGCAGATTGGAGCTGTGGGTGGCGACATAGTCATGGGTATGCAGAGAGTAAAGGAGGGAGCTTAGGACACAGCCCTAAGGGGCTCCCGTGTTGAGAATCAGAGGGGTGGAGGTGAGGGAACCCACTCTTACCGCCAGGAAGTCCAAAATCCAGCTGCACAGGCAGGGTGAAGGCCAAGGTCTCTGAGCTGCTTGTCA
Source organism: Mobula birostris (assembly GCF_030028105.1). Classification (NCBI taxonomy): domain Eukaryota; kingdom Metazoa; phylum Chordata; class Chondrichthyes; order Myliobatiformes; family Myliobatidae; genus Mobula; species Mobula birostris. The sequence continues at coordinate 5,575,684 of NC_092387.1, read as the reverse complement.
AGCCTGGAAGGAATTATGGTGTTGAATACTGAACTGTAGTCCAAGAACAGCATTCTCACATAAGCATCCTTCTTCTCCAGGTGTATAAGGACAGTGCGTAGAGCAATGGCTATTGTGTCATCTGTTGATCAGTTGTGTAGGATGGAGAATTGTAGGGGGTTCAGTGTGGATATAGCAAGCTGCAGATGTAATCCTTGGCCAGCCTCTCAAAGCATTTGCTTGTTATTGAGGTGAGTGCGACAGGACGCCAGTCGTTCAGGCATGTTACCTTGGTCTTTTTTCATACAGAGACAATGCTGGATAATTTGAAGCAGGAGGGCACTCTACACTGGGAGAGGGAGAGACTAACCCAGGCAACCTGTTCATATTCTATACCTTCACAGTATGGTTCAGGTCAATTTTGATCCGGCCTAAGAATCCCCTCATAACAAGTGTCTATACCACATTTTGAACCACAAATCTATTTAGAATGTATAAATAGCTTATATGACATTAATAAATGGGTGATTCATCCTTAATTAATGTTTCCGAGATCTAAAATCCATTTCAATAGATACAGGTCAAATTTGACCCAGAGCAGCCTTAATGTACAAAAATTTGTAGCACCTGTACAAAAGTATAAAATCTTTTAATATTTTCATTTTTGTCCATTTTGGGTCACTTTAGGAAAAGTCATCAAATTTCGGCAAAAGAAATGGCATTTAGGGTGTTTTTACTGCTGTCAAATGTCAAAACGGGTCAAATTTGACCCGACAGTATGTAAGGGTTAAAAATGTCTGTAAATACACCATCCAGTTGTGCTGCGCACATTCTGAGTACCTGTGCTGGGATGCTGTCTGATCCCGCAGCCCTGTGACTGTCTACCTGCTGGAAACACCTACGTACTTCAGCCTCAGAGATGACCAAGATGCAGGTCGCATCAGCAACTCTCTTCAGCGGTTCAGAATTGGCAACATCAAATCGAGCTCATCTGGGAGAGAGGCAGTGATGTTGGCAGCACCACTGTGTTTAGCTTTGAAGTTTGCAATGGTGTGCAGACCTTGCCTTATGCTGCATGTGTTGTTGGTGGAGAGTTGTGACTGGATCTTGTCCCTGTGTTGTCATTTCTCTGCCTTGATGACTTTGCCTAGATCGTAGCTCCATTTCTTGAGCTCCTGGTGGTTACTGGTGGAGAATGCTCTGTGTCACGTAGTGAGTGCAGCACATGGAACTGTTGATCCAGGGTTTCTGGTTCGGATAGACCCAGACCGATTTTTGGGGTCAACGTCCTCGATGCACTTCCGGATGAAGTTCATGACCCCTTCTGTGAACTCGGAGACATCCTCATCATGAAAGACATTCCAGTTGATATCATCAAAGCAGTCCTGTAGCATGGAGGCTAATTGGTCAGACCAACAGTGGGCAGTTTTAACTCTGGCCGCCTCTTATTTCAGCTTCTGCCTGTACCTCAGCAGCAGAAAGATGGAGGAGTGATCCGATTTTCCAAACGGTGGGTGAAGGAGCATTTTGTAAGTGTTGAGGAAGGGAGAGTAGCAGTGATCAAGTATGCTATCTCCCCATGTGCTCACCTGGATGTGTTGACAAAACTTTGGAGAGACTTTAGTCAGTGATACTTGATTAACGTCACCGGCGATGATGAAGGCAGCCTCTGGGTATGCAGCCTCCAGTGTGTTGATGGTCTCGTACAGCTCCTATAGAGACAGGTCAGTATCATCCTGCAGCGGAATATACAACGCTGTGATGATAACAGCCGTGAACTCCCTAGACAGCCGGTAGGGTCTGCACAGCAGCACCAGGTACTCCAGATCAGGAAAACAAAAGGATTTGAAGGCATGCATGTTCTGGGGGTCGTAGCAGGCATTATTGACCATGAAGCGTACCCCACCCCACTCTACTCTTCCCAGAGAGGTTTTTTGACCTGTCTGCACTGAACAGGGAGAACCTGGAGAGTTCGATAGTGTGATCCAGTATTCCCTCCATCAGCCAGGACCTCAAGAGGCACAAAACGTTGTATTCCTTTGTCTCCCGCTGGTAGGAGATTCTGGCTGTCAGTTCACAAAGCCTGTTATCCAGGCACTGAATGTTAGCCAGGAGTATGCTGGGGAGCAGCAGCTGATTAGCACTCCGTCTCAACCTCACCAGGACACCGGCCTTTCTCCCTCACCTCTGACGCCGCTCCCGAGGTAGTGGCGGTGTAAGAGACGAGTCTCCCATTGATGGCGCAAGCTGGATCCCAGTGTAGAAAGGCAGCACGTAGTGGGTAAATGCCATCTTCCTGATGTTCAGAAGAGTCAATAAATCATATCATTTGATTTATATCAATTCATCCGTCATTTGCTTGTTCCCCATTACTACCTCTCCAGCATCATTTTCCAGTGGTCGGATATCCACTCTCATCTCTCTTTTACACTTATGTATCTGAAGTTACTTTTGGTATCCTCTTTAATATTATTGGCTAGTTTACTTTCATATTCCACCTCTACCTTCTTAATGACTTTTTTAGTTGTCTTCTGTTGATTTTTAAAAGCTTCCTAATCTTCCAACTTCCCACTAATTTTTGCTCTATTATATGCCTCCTCTTTAGCTTTTATGTTGGCTTTGACTTCTCTTGTCAGCCATAGTTGTATCATCTTTCCTTTAGACTACTTCTTCCACTTTGGGATGTATATATCCTGTGGCTTCTGGATTGCTCCCAGAAATTCCAGCCATTGCTGCTCTGCCATCATCCCTGCCAGTGTTCTTTTCCAGTCATTTCTGGCCAACTCCTCTCTCATGCCTCTGTAATTCTTTTTACTCCACTGTACTATTGATACCTGTGACTTTAGCTTCTCCTTCTCAAATTTCAGGGTGAATTTGGTCATATTATAATCACAATCTCCTGAGGGTTTCTTTATCGTCAGCTCTCTAATCAATTCTGGTTCATTACACCGCACCCAATCCAGAATAACTGATCCCTTCGTGGGCTCAACCATGAGCTTCTTGAAAAAGCCATCTCGTAGGCATTCTTAAAAACTCCCCCTCTTGGAATCTTGCTCCAACCTGATTTTCCCAATCCACCTGCATGTCGAAGTCCCTCATGATTATTGCAACATTCCCCTTTGGCAAGCATTTTCTAACTTCCACTGTAATTTGTAGACCACATATTTACTACTGTTTGGGGACCTGTTTATAACTCCCGTCAGGGTCTTCTTACCATTGCAGTTCCGTAGCTCTATCCGCAATGATTAAACACCTTCAAACCCTATGTCACCTCTTTCTAATGGTCTAATTTCATTTATTACCAACTGAGCCATGCAACCCCCTCTGCCCTCCTGCCTGTCCTTTTGATATAATGTGGATCCTTGGACACTAAGCTCCCAACTATAATCTTCTTTCAGCTATAATTCAGTGATCCCCACGACATCATACTTGCCAAACTGTGACTGTGCTGCAAGTTCATCTGCCTTATTCCATCTACTGTGCACATTCAAATAGAACACTGTCAATCCTATATTCACCCTTTTCAATTTTGTCCGCCTTTTACGTTGCAACTCATCCTGTTGACTGTAATTTTGCCCTATCAACAATCTCTCCTTGCTAGGAGTCTCATTACACACCGTCTCTGTTTGTAAACCAACAACCTCATCCTCAGCACTATCACTAGTTCCCATTCCCTTGGCAAATTAGTTTAAATCCATCAAAACAACTCCAGCAAATCTGCCCAGAAGGATATTGGACTCCCTTTGGTCCAAGTGTAACCTGTCCCTTTTGTAGAGGTCACATCCTTCCCAGATTAATAATTCATTAATCTGAACCCCTGTCCCCTGCACCAGTTCCTCGGCCACCCATCCACCAGCCAAACCATCCTATTCTTACCCTCATGAGGTACAGGTAGTAACCCAGAGATTGCTACCCTGGAGTCCTGTTTCTTAGTGTTCTACTTACCTTCCTCAAATCTCTCTTCAGGACCCCCTCACCTTGTCTACCCGTCATTGGTGCCAATATGCACCAAGACATCTAGCTGCTCACCCTTGCTCTTGAGAATGCCATGGATCCAATCCGAGACATCCCTGGTCATGGCACCGGGTGTATTTGATCTCGTCCCTGTTCCACTGACTAAGGAATCTCCGATCAACACTGCAGTCTTCTCTGCCTCTCTGCTCTTCTGAGCCACAGCACCAGACTCCGAGCCAGAGACCCGGTCACTGCGGCTCCACCCCTTAACCACCCGCCCCGGAAGGTTGTACCCCTCAATTTTATCTCAAGTTATATACTTATTATTGAGTGGAATGACTATGTATTTCCCCCCACCTTCTCCTGACAGTCACCCAGTTACCCGTCTCCTGCACCTAGGAGCAACTACCTCCCTGTAGCTCCTGTCTATCATCTCCTCATTCTCCCGTATGAGTTGAAGGTCATCGAGCTGCAGGTCCAGTTCCTCAATATGTTCTCTCAGTTGCTGCAACTTGGTGCCCCTGGTGCAGATGTGTTTATCTGAGAGACTGGAGGCCTCCCACCCTTCCCACTTCCCACACACAGTACAAAATCTACCAAGTCACTGGGCTACTCTGCAAAGACATGTTTCACATACACTTTTATCGTCACTGGACTACATTGCTTCCCATACGTAAGTACAGTAATGGGCTACAACACAAAACCAACACTTCGCAAGCACATGTACAATCACTGGACTGCAGTGCAAATACAACTTTCCCAGACCCATGTACAGTCACTGGGCCACAATGCAAATACAATGTTCCTGTACACATGTACATTCACTGGGCCATAGTACAAAGACAACATTCCATACACATGTATAGTCACTTGTTACAGTGCAAATACAACATTTCCTTACACATGTGCAGTCACTTGCTACGGTACAAATACAACATTCCCATATACACATACAGTCACTGGGCTACAGTGCAAATACAATGTTCCCTTACACACGTAAAATCACTTGCTACAGTGCAATTACAATGTTCCCATACGCATGTACAGTCACTGAGCTACAGTGTAAATACAACATTCCCATACACATATACAGTCACTTACTACAGTGCAAAGACAATGTTCTTATACACATGTACAGTCACCGGGCTATAGTGCAAATACAATGTTCCCATACACAGGTACAATCACTTGCTACAGTGCAATTACAACATTCCCATATGCATGTACAGTCACTGGGCTACAGTGCAAAGACAATGTTCCTATACACATGTACAGTCACTGGGCTATAGTGCAAGTACAACATTCCCATACACATGTATGGTCACTTGTTACAGAGTGCATACAACATTTCCATATGCATGTACGGTCACTGAGCTACAGTGCAAAGGCAATGTTCCTATTCGCATGTACAGTCACAGAGCTACAGTGTAAATACAACATTCCCATACACATGTACAGTCACTGGGCTACAGTGCAAATACAACATTTCCATACACATATACAGTCACTTACTACTGTGCAAAAACAACACATCACATACAAGTGTACAGCGACTGGACTATAGTGCAAAGATTCATTTTACCCAGACGTGTGAACGCTCACATTCACATGCACAGGCACTGGGCTAACATGGGATCTTCTCCAGAAAATTGATCTCACATCAAACATTGGCAAACACTTGTGCATGAAACCCCCCCAGCACACATCACCAATGATTGATGAAAAGGGGTCTTAATCTTTACTACTCCTTGAAAATATTTTGTTTTGGACAGCACTGATGAGGATTCGGTGACCATAGCGGCATTGTAGTGCAGCGGGTAGAATAATTCTTTACATCAGCAACGATCACGGACCCGGATTTGATAGCCGCCGCTCTCTGTAAGGAGTTTGTACTCTCTCCCCGTGTCCAGGTGGCTTCCCTCCGGCTTCCTCCCACAGGCCTGTGAAAATCCTGACTTAAATACTGCTCAAGCAAATCAAATTATTTCACATTGCATTAAGGTCGTACAAGATAAAGCAATAACAATGCAGAATAAAGTGTAACAGCTTCTGAAGCAATGCAGTGAAGATAAACAATGAAGTGGAAGCTCATAATGAGGTAGATTGTAAGCCCAAGAGTCCATCCGCTAGTTCATGAGGTCCATTCAAGCAGTGGTGCTCTGTGTTCAGGCTTTTGGAGCCACTGCCCGTCAGAAGAGTGAATGTCCGTGGTGTGTGGGTTATTTCAACATTGATGACACAAAAGTTGGGGGTGTTGTGGATAGTGTGGAGGGCTGTCAGAGGTTAAAATGGGACATTGATAGGATGCAAAACTGGGCTGAGAAGTGGCAGATGGAGTTCAACCCAGATAAGTGTGAGGTGGTTCATTTTAGTAGGTCAAATATGATGGCAGAATATAATATTAATGGTAAGACCCTTGGCAGTGTGGAGGATCAGAGGGATCTTGAGGTCCGAGTCCATAGGACTCTCAAAGCTACTATGCAGGTTGACACTGTGGTTAAGAAGGCATACTGTGTATTGACCTTCATTAATCATGGGATTGAGTTTAAGAGCCAAAAGGTAATGTTGCAGCTATATAGGACCCTGGTCAGACCCCACTTGGAGTACTGTGCTCAATTCTGGTCGCCTCACTACAGGAAGGACACGGAAACAATAGAAGAGATTTACAAGGATTTTGCCTAGATTGGGGAGTGTGCCTTATGAGAATGGGTTAAGTGAACTCGGTCTTTTCTCCTTGGAGCGACGGAGGATGAGAGGTGATTTGATAGAGGTGTACAAGGTAATGAGAGGCATTGATCGTGTGGATAATCAGAGGCTTTTCCCCAGGGCTGAAATAGGTAAGTTTTTTACACACAGAATGGTGAGTACGTGGAATGGGCTGCCGGCAGCGGTGGAGGCGGAAACGATAGGGTCTTTTAAGAGACTCCTGGATGGCTACATGGAGCTTAGAAAAATAGAGTGCTATGGGTCGCCTTAGGTATTTCTAAGGTAGGGACATGTTTGGCACAGCTTTGTGGGTCGAAGGGTCTATATTGTGCTCTATGTTTTCTATGTTTCTATTCCAGTTTATTTATCACGTGCATATCAAAACATACAGTGAAATGCTTCGTTTGTGTTAACAACCAACACATTCAGGGATGTGCTGGGGGCAGCCCACAAGTGTCGCCACACATTCTAGAAATGTGTCCCTGATGCTCAGCAGAGCAACACAGAACACAACGGGCACCAAAACAACAACAGTGAAACAAGCCCCCACCCTCCCTTCCTCCTGCCCACACACTTACACAACCCTCTCACTTCTAGATAGTCTGTATTCGTCAGCCTCCAGCAGATCCGGATTCAGTCTTGGATTTGGATGCAGACGTGCAAACATTGCCTTTGACTGCCCCAGAAGCTCGCTGGGATACTCTGGCCAGTGGGCCTCAAATGATTCCGCCCTCATGCCTTGATTCTCAGCATCAACTACAAGACCCGCCAATCACTGGATACCCGGCCTCGAACTCTGGACTTGCTGATGGCAGGTCCCTGAAAAACAGGCTTCGAGCTCTGGTCTCACCGACCCGTGAACTCGCGGAGCCATTGGATTATAAATTTGACAATAAACTGGACTTGACTTGAAACTGTGAGGCATTGAACAGAGTCCATTCCATCATGTGAAGATTCCACTGCGAGAGCCAAGAGGCATGGACAAGGTTTGACATTTCTTTTTCTTTTATTTATTTATAGAGATGCAGACCTTTCTGTTTGCCTCGGGAGTTCTCCCCTGTGACCCTGGCCACAGTTTATATACCACTGGCAGCCGACTATAAGAAAACACGTGTGACGCTGCACAATGTCACCTGTAGACAACAGAAAGCCATCCGACACATTTAAAATACTAGTCTGACTTCAACGAGCCCCGTCTGAAGAAAACCCTACCCAAATATATCCAGCATATAACCAGAGGTCCTAACACACTCCAGCGCTGCTGTACTATGATAAGGAATACCTGTCATTCCTTCCCAAGACCGCATTTTGGCAAGTCAGATCATTTGGCTGAACTCCTGCTACCTGCATACAGACAAAGCCTAAAGAGCAAGGCCCCAGAGGTCAAGACAACTAAGAGGTGGTTGTGGGAGGTTGAGGAACAGTTACAGGATTGCCTTGAGTCAGTGGACTGGCCGTGTTCAAGAACCCATCTGAGAGCCTGAGTGACCACACCAGGGTCATGACAGACTTTAAAACAGCTGTAGATGATTGTGTCCCCACAATATCCTTCAGGGTTTTCCCCAGTTGGAAGCCCTAGATAAACAATGAAATCCGGGATTTGCTGAGAGCCAGATCAGAGGCATTCAAGTCTGGAGATCAAGATTGCTACAAGAGGTGCAGGTATGATCTCTGAAAGCCATCTCACAGGCAAAGTGGAGATTCTGGACTAGACTGGAATCACTGAGGGATGCTTGACAGCTGTGGCAGGGTTTGAATGCCATAACCTCCTACAAAGTTAAATCTTGCAGTATAGGGGACAGCAGAGCCTCACTTCCAGATGAGCTCAATGCCTTCTCTGCTCACTTTGACCACCAGAACGGGGAGGAACCATGATGGCCCTCACATCTCCTGAAGATCCTTTGGTCCAGTAGCTGAAGATGATGTGCAGGCTCTCTTTAAGAGGTGTTCCCAAGGAAAGATCCAGTCCAGACAGGGCACCTGGCCGGGTACTGAAGACCTGTACCGACCAGCTGACTGGTGTATTCACGGATATCTTCAATCTCTCGCTCCAGCAGCGTGCGGTACCCAGCAGCTTCAAACATACCAGTGCCGAAGAAGAGCGTGAAACTTGCCTCACTGATTATCACTCAGTAGCACTTACATCCACAGTGATGAAGTGTTTTGAGAGGTTTCTGATGAAACATACAAGCTCCTGCCTGAATGGTGATCTGGATCCACTTCAGTTTACCTACAGGTCCACAGCAAATGTCTTCCCATTGGCTCTCACACAACCCTGGAACACCTGGACAGCAAAGTTGCATACATCAGGATGCTCTTTATCAATTACATCTCAACTGTTAATACCATCATTCCCTCAAAACTCCAAGACCTGGGTCTCAATACTTCCTTTTGCAATTGGATCCTGGATTTCCTCACTTGCAGAAATCAGTCAATTTGGATTGGCAAAAGCATCTCCTCCACGACCTCCATCAGCACAGGAGTGCCAAGGGCTGCGTGCTTAGCCCCCTGCACTACTTGCTTTACACCTATGTCTGTGTGGCTAAGTACTGCTCCAACACCATGTTTAAGTCTGCTGATGACACCACTGCTCTGGATTGTATCAATCAGCATACAGGAGGGAGATTGAAAATGTGGCTGAGTGGTGTCACAACAACAACCTCCTACTCAAAGTCAGCAAGACCAGGGAACTAATTGTAGACTTCAGGAGAGGTCCATGAGCCAGTAATTATCGGAGAATCAGAGGTGGAGAGGGTCAGTAACTTTAAATTTCTGGCTGTCACTACCTCAGAGGGCCTGTCCTGAATCCATCATATAAATATTATTGCAAAGAAAGCTTCTACTTCCTCAGGAGACTGCAGAGATTCAGCATGACATCTAAAATTTTTACAAACTTCTATAGATGTGCGATGGAGAGTGTATTGACTGTGTGCATCATGGCCAGGTATAGAAATCTCAATACTGTTGAATGGCAAATCCTCCAAAAGGTAGTGAGTTTGGCCCAGTACATCAGGGGTAAATCTCTCTCAACCACTGAGCACATCGAGATGAAATGCTGTTGTAAGGAAGCAGGATCCATCGTCGGAGATCCGCTCTACCCAGGCCATGCTCTTTCCTCACTCAGGTAGAGGCTACAAGAGCTTCAGGACTCACACTACCAGGTTCCAGAACAGTTACTACCCCTCAACCATGGGACTAGTGAATGAAAGGGGATAACTACACTCACCTATTGAGATGTCCCCACAATCAATGATCTCACTTTAAGGACTCTATATCTTGTTATTTCATGCTCTCATTATTTATTGCTATTTATTTATATTTCCATTTGTACAGTTTGTTGTCTTCTATGCTCTGCTTGATCTGTCATTGATCCTGTCACAGTTACTATTCTATAGATTTGCTGAGTATGCCCTGAGGAGAAAGGACCTCAGGGTTGTGATTTCCTAAAGTTGCAGGTGGCGAGTAGCTGGGTGACTGTCAGCAGAACTGGAATTGTGAATAGGCAGTTAGCACAGAGCACCCCTGTGGCCATTCCCCTCCATAATATGCATATTGCTTTGGATACTGTTGTGGGGGATGACCTCCCGGGAGAATTCCACAGAGACCAGGTTACTGGCACTGAGCATGGGTCCATGGTACAGAAGGGAAAAAGGGAGAAGAGGGGAGCGATAATGATAGGGGACTTGATAGTCAGGGGAACAGACAGGAGATTCCGTGGATATGGGCAGGACTTCCAGGTACCAGGGTCAGGGGTGTCTTGGACTGTGTCCACTAATTTTTGGAGAGGGAGGGAGCGCAGCCTGAAGTCTTGGTACATATTGGTACCAGTGACATAGGAAGGAAAAGCAAAGAGGTCCTGAAAAGAGGTTTTAGATAACTAGGCAGAAAGCTGAGAAGCAGGACCTCCCAGGTAGTAATTTCTGGATTTCTACCTATGCCACGTGCCAGTGAGGGTAGAAACAGGATGATTTGGCAGATTAATGTGTGGCTGAGAAGCTGGTGCAGGGGGCAGGGCTTCAGGTTCTTGGATCGTTGGGATCTCTTCTGAAGGAGGTATGACCTGTTCAAAAGTGACGGGTTGCACCTGAAGCTGAGGAGAACCAATATTCTCACAGGCAGGTTTGTTAGAGCTGCTGGGGAGGGTTTAAGCTAATTTGGCAGGGGGTGGGAACCAGAGTGAAGGGACTCAGGATAGGACGGATGGTAAAAAAGCAAAGACAGCCTGCAGTTAGATGATAGGACATAATTGCAGCCAGCAGGGTGAGTATCAGTGCTTTAGGGATGCAGAACAAAAGGGTAACGAATACAGTACTCAAAGTGTTATATCTCAATGTATGGAGTATAAGAAATAAGGTAGATGATCTTGTTGCACAATTACAGATTGTCAGCTATGATGTTGTGGCCATAACTGAATTGAGGCTGAAGGATGTTTGTAGCTGGGAGCCGAATGTCCAAGGTTACACGTTATATCGGAGAGATAGGAAGGTCGACAGTGGCTCTGCTGGTAAAGAATGGCATCAAATCAGTAGAAAGATGTGACATAGGATCGGAAGATCTGGAATCCTTGTGGGTTGAGTTAAAAAACAGCAAGGGTAAAAGGGCCCTGAAGGCAGTTATATGCTGGCCTCCGAACAGTATCTGGGAAGTACAGTATTCTTCCAAAAGTATCCTATTTCCAGATTACAACTGCTTTCTCAAGTATATAAAAGGAATGGAAATATGAGAGTGGGTATAGGACCACTAGAAAATGAGGCCGGAGAAATAATAGGGGACAAGGAGATGGCAGATGGAGTATTTTTCAACATACTTCACTGTGGAAGACACTAGCAGTGTGGCAGGTGTTGAAGGGTGTGAGGGAAGAGAAGTGAGTGCAGATACTATTACAAGGGTGAAGGTGCTCAAAAAGCTGAAAGACCTAAGGATACGTCAGTCTAACCTTCCAAAAATCATTAGACTCTGGCATGGTGCCAGAGGACTGAAACATTGCAAATATCACTCCAATCATTAAGAAAGGAGGAAGGCAGCAGAAAAAGAAAATAGAGACCAGTTAACCTGACCTCAATGGTTGGGAAGATGTAGGAGTCAATTGTTAAGGATGAGCTTAAAGAGTAATGAGAAGTCAGCATGGTTTCCTTAAGGACAAATCTTGCCCATCGAACCTGTTGGAATTCTTTGTGGAGATTACACGGAAGATAGATAAAGGGGATGCAATGGATGCTGTATAATTGGACCTTAAGAAGGCCTTCGACAAAGTGCCACACGAGGCTACTTACCAAGTTACCCATGTTATTACAGGAAAGTTACTGGCATGATTAGAGCACTGGCTAATTAGTAAGAGGCAATGAGTGGGACTAAAAGGATCCTCTTCCGGTTGGCTGCTAGTGACTCGTGTTGTTCCGCAGTGCTTGGCGTTGTGGTCGCTTTTTTTTAATGGTCGCTTTTATTTATTGATATCAATGATTTAGATGATGCAATAGATGGTTTGTTGCCAAGTTTGCAGATGATATGAAGATTGGTGGAGGCTCAGGTAGTGTTGAGGAAACAGGTAGGATGCAGAAGGACTTAGACAGATTAGGAGAATGGGCAAGAAAGTGGCAAATGAAATACAATATTGGAAAATACAAGGTCATACACTTTGGTAGAAGAAATAAATGTGCAGACTATTTTCTAAATGGGGAGAAAATCCAAAAATCTCATTGGCAATGTTAGTATTCCTTTCAAAAGGTCCAGAATACAAGAGCAGGGACCTGATGCTGAGGTTTTATAAGGCACAAGTGAGACCTCACCTTGAGTATTGTGAACAGTTTTGGGCTCCTCATCGAAGAAAAGATGTGCTGGCATTGGAGAGGGTTCAGAGTAGGTTCACAGGGATAATTCCAAGAATGAAAGGGTTATCATATGAGGAACATTTGATAGGTCTGGGTCTGCACTCACTGGAATTTAGAAGGATGGGAGAGGATCTTATTGAAACCTTTCGAATGTTGAAAGGCCTAGACAGAGAAGATGTGGAAAAGGATGTTTCCCATGGTGGGAGTGTCTAGGACAAGAGGGGACAGCTTCGGGATAGAGGGGCGTCCATTTAAAACAGAGATGTGGAGAAATTTCTTTAGCCAGAGGTGGTGAATTTGTGGAATGTATTACCACAGGCAGCTGTGGAGGCCAGGCCACTGGGTGTATTTAAAGCAGAGCTTGATAGGTTCTTGATTGGACACAGCATCAGAGGTTACGGTGAGAAGGCCGGGGAGTGGGGCTGAGGAGGGGAAATGACTAAATGATGGAGCAGACTCGCTGGGCCAAATGGCCTAATTCTGCTCCTAAGACTTATGGTCTTACGGTTGTATGTAGTGACATGAACTGAATGTATTCTGATAATCAAATTTACTTTGAACTTTGAGATTCAGCGTGAAATAGACCTTTCTTGCCCTTTGAGCTGTGCTTCCCAGCAACCTCTGACAACCCCTAGTTTAACCCTGATCTAATCATGGGACAATTTACAATAACCAATTGGCCTACGTCATGGAACATGTGCAAATGGTGAGCACCTGGAGGAATCCCATGCAACCCAAGGACAAGATGTACAGGTTCCGTCTAGAGCTCACCAGCTTTGAACTCCAAACTTCAACCACCTGAGCAGTAATTGTGTCGCGTAACCGCTATGCTGTCATGGCGTCTAACGTTCCTCTGAAGACATAAACATTCCTCTGTCAATGCCATAAGCCTTGGCCACTGGATAGATTGCTTTCAGGGAGCTGAAAACATAACGGCCACACTCTTCACTTGTTGGAGTGGGACAGATGAGTGGCCGTGGAGAATGAGCTGAACTGATCTCTGCCAGTCAGCTGACTGATGATGAAGCAGTAGCTGTCCAACAAGATAGAGAGATCTCACAAACTCACCAACCAGCAAAAGAACGAAGGCTACATATGTGACAGATCGGAAGCAGTTATTCGAGCAGAGACACAGCATAGCCTTTTCACGCTCAGGCGGGGCTGTGATGAAATAGCGGCCTTGGGAGCAGAAATAATGTAAACACTGACTACCTGCAACAGTAAAGTCTTTGAAAACAATCAGCTCAAAGGCATCTCTGACAGCAAATCATCCTGACTCTGCATCAACTATCTGGTTCCTGCTCAAAGTACAGAAGTATTTATCAATCCCTTGCATCTGGTTATTCCGACTCTCTCCAGAATGCAGTCCCCGACTCGCCCCAGGGTACAGTCTCTGAAATATCGACTCTCCCTGGAGTACAGTCACTGACGTACCGACTCCCCCCAGGGTACAGCCTTCTATGTACTGACTCCCCCCGGGGTACAGTCTCTGATAAACCAAATCTCCCTGTAGTACAGTCCCTGATGTACTGACTCTCCCCGGGGTACAGTCTCTGATAAAACAAATCTCCCTGTGGTACAGTCCCTGATGTACCAACTCTGCCTGGAATAGTCTCTGATGTACTGACTCTCTCCGGGTATAGTCTCTCATGTATCAACTCTCCCCAAGTCGATACATGACTATCCTCTCATCAATGCCTCTCATCATCTTATACACCTCCTTAAGGTCACCTCTCATCCTGCGTTGCTCCAAGGAGAAAAGATCAAGTTCACTCAACCTATTCTCATAAAACATGCTCCCCAATCCAGGCAACATCCTTGTAAATCTCCTCTGCACCCTTTCTATAGTTTCCACATCCTTCCTTTAGTGAGGTGAACAGAACTGAGCACAGTACTCCAAGTGGGGTCTGACCAGAGTCCTATACTGTATAGCTGTAACATTACCTCTCAGCTCTTAAACTCAATCCCACGGTTGATGAAGCCCAATACACCACATGCCTTCTTAACCATAGAGTCAACCTGTGCAGCAGCTTTGAGTGTCCTGTGGACTCGGAACCCAAGATCCTCCACACTGCCAAGAGTCTTACCATTAATACTATATTCTGACCTACCAAAATGAACCACCTCACACTTTTCTGGGTGGAACTCTGTCATTTCTCAGCCCAGTTTTGCATACCATTGATGTCCCTCTGTAACCTCTAACAGCTCTCCACACTATCCCCCAACCTTTGTGTCATCAGCAAACTTACTAACCCATCCCTCCACTTCCTCATCCAGGTCATTTATAAAAATCATGAAGAGAAGGAGTCCCAGAAGAGATCCCTAAGGCACACCACTGGTCACCGACCTCCATGCAGAATATGACCCGTCTACAACCACTCTTTGCCTTCTGTGGGCAAGCCAGTTCTGGATCCACAAAGCAATGTCCCCTTGGATCCCATGCCTCCTCACTTTCTCAATAAGCCTTGCATGGGGTATCTTATCAAATGCCTGGCTGAAATCCATATACACTACATCTACTGCTCTATCTTCACCAACATGTTTAATAACATCCTCAAAAATTCCATTCAGGCTCGAAAGGCATGACCTGCCTTTGACAAAGCCATGCTGACTATTCCTAATAATATTATGCTGCTCCAAATGTTCATAAATCCTGCCTCTCAGGATCTTTTCCATCAACTTACCAGCCACTGAAGTAAAACTGACTAGTCTATAATTTCCTGGGCTATCTCTACTCCCTTTCTTGAATAAGGGAACAATATCTGCAACCCTCCAATCCTTCGGAACCTCCCCGTCCCCATTGATGATGCAAAGAACATTGCCAGAGGCTTAGTATTCTCCTCCCTCAATTCTCACAGTAGCCTGGGGTACACCTCATTTAGTCCCAGAGACTTATCCAACTTGATGTTTTCCAAAAGCTCCAGCACATCCTCTTTCTTACTATCTACATGCTCAAGCTTTACAATCCACTGTAAATCATCCTTACAATTGCCAAGATCCTTTTCCGTAGTGAATACTGAAACAAAGTATTCATTTAGTACCTTAGCTATCTCCTGTGTTTCCATACACACTTTTCTACTGTCACACTTGATTGGTCCTATTCTCTCACATTTTATCCTTTTGTTCTTCACATACTTAGAGAATGCCTTGGGGTTTTCCTTAATCCTGCTCACCATGGCCTTCTCATGGCCCCTTCTGGCTCTCCTAATTTCATTGTTAAGCTCCTTCCTGCTAGCCTTATAATCATCTAGATCTCTATCATTACCTAGTTTTTTGAACCTTCCTTAAGCTTTTCTTTACTTCTTGACTAGATTTTCAACAGCCTTTGTACACCATGGTTCCTGTACCCTACCATCCTTTCCATCTCATTGGAATGTACCTACGCAGAATGCCACGCAAATATACCTTGAACATTTGCCACATTTCTGTCATACATTTCCCTGAAAACATCTGTTCCCAATTTATGCTTCCAAATTCCTGCCTGATAGCTTCATATTTCCCTTTACTCTAATTAAACGCTTTCCTAACTTGTCTGTTCCTATCTCTGTCCAATGCTATTGTAAGGGAGATAGGCTTATCTACATATTGTGTCAGGGAACCTTCCTGAACACACCTAACAAACTCTACCCCATCTTAACCCCTTGCTCTAGGGAGATGCCAATCAATATTTGGAAAATTAAAATCTCCCACCACGACAACCTTGTTATCATTACACCTTTCCAGAATCTGTCTCCCTATCTACTCCTCAATGTCCCTGTTACAATAGTGTGGTCTATAAAAAACACCCAGTAGAGTTATTGACCCCTTCCTGTCTCTAACCTCCACCGACAGAGACTAAGTAGGCAATCACTGCATGACTTCCTCCTTTTCTGCAGCCGTGACACTCTCTCTGATCAACAGTGCCATGACCCCACCTCTTTTGCCTCCCTCCTGTCCTTTCTGAAATATCCGAAGCCTGGCACTCAAAGTAACCATTCCTGCCCGTGAGCCATCCAAGTCGCTGTAATGGCCACAACATCATAGCTCCAAGTACTGATCCACACTCTAAACTCATCCGCTTTGTTCATGATGCTTCTTGCATTAAAATAGACACATCTCAAACCATCGGTCTGAGCGTAGCTCTTCTCTATCACTTGCCTATCCTCCTCTCTCACTGTCTCCAAGCTTTCTCTATTTGTGAGCCAACCGCCTCTTCCTCCATCTCTTCAGTTTGGTTCCCGCCCCCCAGCAATCCTAGGTTAAACTCTCCCCAATAGCCCTAGCAAACCTCCCCACCAGGATATTGGTCCCCTTCGGTTTCAAGGGCAACCCGTCCTTTTCGTACAGGTCACGCCTGCCCCAAAAGAGATCCCAAATGATCCAGAAATGTGCATCCCTGCCCCTGCTCCAATCCCTCAGCCACGCATTTATCCTCCACCTCATTCTATTCCTATACTCACTGTCGTGTGGGTTAGGCAGTAATCCCAAGATTACTACCATTGAGGTACCAAATCTCCCAAGACATAGTCCCTGATGTACTGACTCTCCCCAGGGTACAGTCTCTGATGTCCTGACTTTCTCCACAGTTCAGTCCCTGATGTACTGACTCTCCAGAGGGTGCAGTCTCTGATGTACTGACCCTCCCTGGGGTACAGTCCCTGATGAACTAAATCTCCCCAGGGTACAGACTCTGATGTACCAAATCTCTCCAGGGTACAGTCCCTGATGTAACAACTTACTCTAGGGTACAGTCACTGATGTACCAAATCTCCCCAGGGTACAGTCTCTGAGGTACTGACTGTCTCCGGGGTATAGACCCTGATGTACCAACTCTCTCCAGGGTACAGCCCTGGATGTACCAAATCACCCCGGGGTACAGTCCCTGATGAACTAAATCTCCCCAGGGTACAATCCCTGATGTACTGGCTCTCCCCAGGGTACAGTCCCTGATGTAACAAATCACTCTAGGGTACAGTCCTTGATGTACCAACTCTCCCCAGGGTACAGTTCCTGATGTACCAACTATCCCCAGTGTACAGTCTCTGATGTACTGTTTCTCCCCTGGGTACAGTCGCTGATGTACTGACTCTCTCTGGGGTATAGTCCCTGATGTACTAACTCTCCCCAGGGTACAGTCCCTGATGTAACAAATCACTCTAGGGTACAGTCCTTGATGTACCAACTCTCCCCGGGGTATAGTTCCTGATGTACCAACTCTCCCCGGGGTACAGTCCTTGATGTACCGACTCTCCCCAGTGTACAGTCTCTGATGTACTGTTTCTCCCCTGGGTACAGTCGCTGATGTACTGACTCTCTCTGGGGTATAGTCCCTGATGTACAAACTCTCTCCAGGATATAGTCTCTGATGTATCAAATCTCCCCAGGGTACAGTTCCTGATGTACTGTTTCTCCCCAGGGTACAGTCACTGATGTACTGACCTCCCTGGGATACAGTCCTTGATGTACAAAATCTCCCAGGGTATAGGCTCTGATGTACTAAATCTCCCCAGGGTACAGTTCCTGATGTACGGTTCTCCCTGGGTAATCATCTGAGGGTCCAGGTGATTGTATCTGTAAATGGCAGTTCCAGCCAAATATTTTCAGGCCAAAATGCATTGATTTGGACAGCTGACTGTGTGGCGGAAGTGCTCCTCTCCAGTACCCAGTGTCTCATGTACCATGATGTTTGGTGTGAAGGTCTGTTAAATAATTAGATTCCATTCCCATTCCGATAGGTCCATTCATGGCCTCCTCCACTGTCGTGATGAGGCCACACTTGGGTTGAAGGAACAACACCTTATATTCTATCTGGGTAGCCTCCAATCTGGTGGAATGAACATTGATTTCTTAAATTTCCGGTAATGCCCCCCAGCCCTCCCTTCACCATGCCCCATCCCCTTTTCCCTCTCTTACCTTATCTCCTTGCTCACCCATCACCTCCCTCTGGTGCTCCTTCCCCTTTTTCTTTCTTCCATGGCCTTCTGTTCTCTTTCACCAGTCAACTTCCCAACTCTTTACTTCATCCCTCCCCCTCCACTTTTCACCTATTGCCTAGTGTTTCTCTCCCCTCCCCTCACCTTTCAAATCTACTTCTCATCTATTCTTCTCCAGTCCTGATGAAGGGTCTCGACCCGAAATATCGACTGTACTTATTTCCATAGCTGCTGTCTGACCTGCTGAGTTCCTCCAGCATTTTGTGAGTGTTGCTCAGATTTCCAGCATCTGTTAATTTTCTGTTGTTTGAGAATCTGAAACAGGTTTAATATCACTGGCAAATGTCATGAAACTTGTTGTCTTGCAGCAGCATTATATCGCAATGCTGATTAAAAAGATCTGTAAATTACAGAACCCACACACACATTGCTGGAGCAACTCGGCAGGTCAGGCAGCATGCATGGAATTGAATAAACAGTCGACATTTCAAGCCAAGACACTTCATCAGGACTGGAAAGGAAGCGGGAAGGAGCCAGAATAAAAAGGTGGTGGCAGGTGAAGGAGGCGAGCTGGAACGTGATGGGAAAAGGCAGGTGAGCATGAAAGGTAAAGGGCCGCAGAGGAAGCAATCTGATAGGAACGGAGAGTGGGAAATAGGAGAAAGAGAAATAGGAATGGACCTGGGGGAGGTGAGAAGAAGTAAAAGGTCAGAGTGGGGAACAGACGAAGTGGGGTTGGGGGGGATTACTAGAAGTTCTAGAAATCGATGTTCATGCCATCAGGTTGGAGGCTGCCCAGACAGAATATAAATTGTTGCTCCTCCACCTTGAGTGTGGCCTCATCTTGGCACAGGAGGAAGCCATGGAGTGACAAGTCGGAATGGGAATAGGAATCGGAATTGAAATATTTGGTCACCAGGAAGTCCTGCTTGAGACGGATGCTGTGGAACTGCTCAACAGATTGGTTCCCCAATTTCCAACGGGTCTCACCAGTGTCGAGGAGGCCGCATTGGGAGCACCTCACACAATAGACAGCCCCAGCAGATTACACAATCACACAATAGACAGCCCCAGCAGATTACACAATCACACAATAGACAGCCCCAGCAGATTACACAATCACACAATAGACAGCCCCAGCAGATTACACAATCACACAATAGACAATCCCAGCAGATTCACAGGTGGAGTGTTGCCTCACCTGGAATGACTGTTTGGGGTCCTGAATGGAGGTGAGGGAGGAGGTGAATGGGCTTGTGTACAACTTCGGCCACCTGCAGGGATACATGCCAGGAGGGAGATTAGTGGGGAGGGTCGAGTCGACGAGGGAGCAATCCCTGCAGAAAGCAGAGTGGGAAGAGGTAAAGATATGTCTAGTGGTAGGATCCCTTTAGAGATGGCGAAAGTTGGCGAGGATAAATTACAGTGGTATAAGACCATAAGATATAAGAACAGAATTAGGCCATTTGGCCCATCAAGTCGGCTCCACCATTTCATCATGGCTGATCCTGTTTACTTCGCAGCCCCAATCTCCTGCCTTTTCCCCATATCCCTTCATGTGCTGACCAACCAAAAGTCTATCAACCTCTGCCTTAAATACACATAAAGACTTGGCTTCCGCAGTGGACTGTGGCAAAGAATTCCAGCGTTTCACCACTCTCTGGCTCAAGAAATTTCTCCTCATCTCTGTTCTAAAAGGATGCTCTTCTATTCTGAGGCTGTGTCCTCTGGTCTTAGACTCTCCCATCAAAGGAATCATCCTCTCCATATCCACTCTATCAAAGCCTTTCACCATTTGATAGGTTTCAATGAGATCACCCCTCATTCTTCTAAATTCTAGTGAATACAGGCCAAGAGCCATCAAATGTTCTTCATATGAGAAGCCTTTCAATCCTCGAGTCATATACATGAAAAAATAGTGAGGTAGTGTACATGGGTTCATTGTCCATTCGGAAATCTCAAACCAGGAATTTGAAACTGCTCACCTTTTCCACTGCTTATCTCCTCGACTTCCCCTCGCTGAAGTCCACAATCAATTCCCTGATCTTACTGTCAATGTGTGCAAGGTTGTTGTTTCAACACACTCAGACAACTAATCCATAACAATCCTGTGTAGTCTAATAAGTTAAGGGGAATCTTCAAAATGTCAGCTGACTCATGTCCTGGCAAATAGCAACACTATTTGCCTGCCTGGGTTTGTGCTCAGTGTGATGGTGTCCTGGTGTTCTTTGTGGACAGGACTTCTTTGATCCCATTGCTCTAAGAGTTCTACACTGTTAAAATGTTTCATAAAATATCCCTCAGACAAGGCCTCACATCTCTTGGCCTTTAAAGGTCGTGAGAAAGGGGATGAATCTGGGGAGACATTGTGGGGCCATTAGTGAGGCCGAGGTGAACAGTTAGTAGCAGGTGTTCCACACACTCTTCTCAGTGAGTGGTGTAACACTCCAGGCTGGAGATCTTGACCCAGGAAGGGGTAAACCACATTGGTGAGCCAGGATGAAATGTGATTTGAAACTGGGTAGTGAAGATTTTCCTGTACACCTGGTGCTTGAGGTCTCAGAGGTGGTGACTAAGCTCCTGCCTTTCCTAATGTTGTGGAAGCTCTTCAGGTACTTGAACACGTTTAGAAGGATAGAGCATAGAACACAAAACATAGGTCTGTACAGCACAGTACAAGCCCTTCAGCCTATGATGTTGTGCCAATGTTATAATGGGCGCTAAGATCAATCAAATCTTCCCCTCCCACTTTTAAATGTGTATCTGCCTCTACCACTACCCCGGCAAGGTGTTCCATACACTCACCAGTCTCTACGTAAAAAATCTCACTTCTGACAACACCTCTTTACTTTGCTCCAGTCACCTTAAAATTAAGAACACTTATGTTAGCCATTCCCACTCTAGGAAAAAGTTTCAGGCTGTCCACTCTGTCAATATCTTTTATCAACTTATACACTTTTATCAAGTCACCTCTCATGGTCAAATGCAGGCAAGACCTGTCTGGGTTGGCATTGACCTGTCGGACCAAAGGGCCTTTAACATGCTGCGTAACTCGATGACTCATCTCCTCTCCACTTGTTTCTCAACTCCTTTCTTATTGCATGGGTCAAGAGCTTCTTTGAAAGGCCGCCTGCTTCTCAGTGAATCATCAACACGCTCTTTCTAAGCTTGGCAATAAAACAAGTTTCATCACAGGGATTCGAACATCGGAAGTCAGCTCATTTGGTACAGGGAACGCGTCCTGATGCTTATGGAACCCTCTGCTTCGCTTTCTTCACACAAAATGCTGGAGGATCTCAGCAGGCCAGGTAGCATCTTTCAGTAGATTTTTTCTTGTTGCTTGGATTTCCAGCAGATTTTCTCTTGTTTGTGTTTCACTTTCTTCATTCACCTTGCTGATTGCCCATCCTTTCTCTTCTTTCCACATTTCCTTTCAAGCTGCTGCTTAGGGGAAGGAAGTTGGATATTTACCAAAGACATTTGAGGAATTAACATGGAATTTGTACGTACTCTGCTCTGCTGTGACCAGGTGAGGGTGCGATTCCTCCTTCTTCAACCCTTCACCTCTTCCACCATCCCCTCCCCGCTTCTTACTTCATCTGACCTTCCCCATCTCGCCACCACTTTCTCCCTCGTTTAGTTTCACCTATCGCCTGCCAACTTGTACTCCTTTCCTGTCCCACCTTCTTATTCTGAATCCGAATCAGAACCAGCTTTAAGATCATGAGGATATGTGGTGAAATTTGTTGTTTTACGACAGCAGTACAATGCAATACATGATGATAAAAACTGTAAATTACAATGGGTTCAATGTCCTTTCAAAGATCTGATGCTGGAGGGGAAGAAGTTGTGTGTGTCTTCAGGCTCCTGTACGTCTTCCTTAATGGTAGCAATGAGGATAGGGTAATTCCTGGATACTGGGGAGGTTGGGCCCCATGATGGGGCTGACTGAGTTCACAACTTTCTGCAGCTTTTTCCAGTCCTGTGTAGTGGCCCCTCCATAGCAGGCAGTGATACAACCAGTTAGACACTTTCCATGGAACATCAGTAGAACTTTGTGAGTGTCCTTGGTGACATACCAAATCTCCTCAAACTCTTAATGAAATATAGCCACTGTCGTGCCTTCTCTGTAATTGCATCAATATGCTGGGCCCAGGATACTCCAGATCCTCAGAGATGTTGACACCCAGGAGCTTGAAACTGCTCACTCTCTCCACTGCTGATCACTCAATGAGGATTGGTGTGTGTTCCCTCATCTTACCCTTCCTGAAGTCCACAATCAGCTCATTGGTCTCACTGACGCTGAGTGCAAGATTATAGCTGCGACAACCTTTCAGGGATTGTTTCATCAGAAATCTGATGGTGGAGGCGAAGAAGCTGTTCCTAAAACGTTCTTCCCCCTTTCCTTTCCAGTCCCCATGAAGGGTCTGGTCCCAAAACATCGACTGTTTATTCCTTTCCATAGTTGCTGCCTAACCAACTGAGTTCCTCCTGCATTTTGTATGAGTTGATCTGAGGAGTTAATATAGGATTTCTATGTGCTGTGTTTTTTTGAAATCACAGTAACATGTTGGATGAAATGTATAACAGGATTCATTGCACCGTCCCCACACCACCGGGTTGAGGAACAGTTATCACCCCTCATCCATCAGGCTCCTGAACCAGAGGGGATAACTTCACTCAACCTCACTGACCCCATCACTGAAGTGTTCCCACTGAACTGGACTCACTTTTAAGGGCTCTTTATCTCATGTTCTCGATTTATTGTTTATTCACTTATTAATACTATATTTTTATTTATTTGCATCTACACAGTTTACTGTCTTTTGCACTCTGGTTGTTTGTCTGTCCAGTTAAGTGCGGTCTTTCATTGATTCTATTATGGTTATTGGGCTTATTGAGTCTTGCGAGACCATGGCTCTGCGCCTGGAAAGTCTTCACTCTCCAGGGCGCAGGCCTGGGCAAGGTTGTATGGAAGACTGGCAGTTGCCCATGCTGCGTCTCCCCTCTCCACGACACTGATGTTGTCCAAGGGAAGGGCATTAGGACCCATACAGCTTAGCACCAGTGTCATCACAGAGCAATGTGTGATTAAGTACCTTGCTCAAGGACACAACACATTCCCTCAGCTCACGACCTTCAGGTCACTAGTCGAATGCCTTAACCACTTGGCCACGTGCCCACACGTTTGCCTGCAAGAAAAGATATCTCAGGTGTGAATATGCTGTGCCATTTATTTCGATAATAAATTTACTTTGAACTTTGGAGCGGTTTAGCATACAGGCTTTTGTTCTGGCTGGATTCTGGGCATGCAGAGTGGTATAAGCATCTGTGCCCTGCATGTCTGACAGAACTGCTGCAGTGTCGACGTTGATGACAGGCGATCAGGGAGCTCAGAGCTGCTCAAACCATTCGAACCGGCTGCATCACCATCTGCTACGGAGGGGCCACTGCACAAGATCGGAGGAAGCTGCAGAAAGTTGTAAACTCAGCCAGCTCCATCACAGACAAGAGAAAATCTGCAGATGCTGGAAATCCAAGCTACATACATAAAATGCTGGAGGAACTCAGCAGGCCAGGCAGCATCTATGGAAAATACTACAGATGACACTTCAGGCAAAGACACTTCAGAAGGACAAACTGTCTCAGCCCGAAAGGTCGACTGTACTCTTTTCCATAGATGCTGCCTGGCCTGCTGAGTTCCTCCAGCATTGTGTGTGTGTAGCTCCATCATGGATGTGTGTGTGTGTAGCCTCTCCTCCATCCAGGACACCTTCTAAAGGTGATGGCTCAGGAAGGCAGCATCCATCATTAAAACCCATATCAGCCAGGACATGCCCTCTTCTTACTGCTACCATCAAGGAGGAGGTACACGAGCCTGAAGACACGCACTCAATGTTTGAGACACAGTTTCTTCCCCTCTGCTGTCAGGTCTCTGAATGGACAATGAACCCATCAACACTACCTCACCACTTTTTTTCTCTCTCTTTTTTTACATTTCTTATTTAATTATCTCATTTTTATCTTCACTTGCACCAGTTTATCAGACCTGTCTTGGTTAGGGGGTGGGGGTGGGGGTGGGAGGATAATTGGGGTGAGTGCAAGGTGTGTTCCTGATGGGTCCAGCATTCCTCAGAGTCAGAAACATAGAAAACCTACAGCACAACACAGGACCTTCACCCACAAAGCTGTGCCGAACGTGTCCTTACTTTAGAAATTGCCTCAGGTTACATAGCCCTCTATTTTTCTGAGCTCCGTGTACCTGTCCAGGAGTCTCTTAAAAGACCTTATCGTATCCATCTCTACCAACATCACCGGCAGCCCATTCCACGCACTCACCACTCTCTGCGTAAAAAACTTACTTCTGACATCTCCTCTGTACCTACTTCCCAGCACCTTAAACCTGTGCCCTCTCATGTTAGCCATTTCAGCCCTGGGGAAAAGCCTCTGACCATCCACATGATCAATGCCTCTCATCATCTTATACACTCTATCAGGTCACCTCTCACCCTCCGTCGCTCCAAGGAGAAAAGGCCGAGCTCACTCAACCTATTCTGATAAGGCATGCTCCCCAATCTGGGTAACATCCTTGTAAGTCTCCTCTGCACCCTTTCTATGGTTTCCACATCCTTATGTAGTGAGGCAACCAGAACTGAGCACAGTACTCCAAGTGGGGTCTGACCAGGGTCCTATATAGCTGCAACATTACCTCTCAGCTCCTAAGTTCAATTCCACGATTGATGAAGGCGAATACATCGTACGTTTTCTTAACCTGCGCAGCTGCTTTGAGTGTCCTATGGACTCAGACCCCAAGATCCCTCTGATCCTCCACACTGCCAAGAGTCTTACCATTAATACTATATTCTGCCACCATATTTGACCTACCAAAGTGAACCACCTCACACTTACCTGGGTTGAACTCATCTACCACTTCTCAGCCCAGTTACAGCCTCCACACTATCCACAACACCCCCAACCTTTATGTCATCAGCAAATTTACTAACCCATCCCTCCACTTCCACATCCAGATCATTTATAAAAATCACAAAGAGTAAGGGTCCCAGAACAGATCCCTGAGGCTTACCACTGGTCACCGACCTCCATGCAGAATATGACCCGTCTACAACCACTCTTTTCCTTCTTTGGGCAAGCCAGTTCTGAATCCACAGAGCAATGTCCCCTTGGATCTCATGCCTCCTTACTTTCTTAAGAAGCTTTGCTTGGGGCACTTTGTCAAGTTCATTGATGTCAAGCTGATCTCAGGGAAGCAGAGAGCCTGTACACATACTTCCCCAACATTTCCCCCAGATATTCCTTTGACACATGGAACCTCTGGGTTCCAGGCATGACGGGACACTATGTGGGAAGATGTGGGCTTCCTATGGGACTTCTACCATTAATGGCTATTCAGGCGAGTGGCTGCGCCCAAGGACCAGAAACCGCGACCTCTCCACACACAGAACATTGCACAGCATACCAAGTTCAGATTCAGACTTACATTTATGTATCCCATCTACCTCAAAGCATACAGTAAAGTGTATCATTTGTGTTAATAACCAACACTCAACAATGTGCCCACAAGAGCCGCTACACATTCCAATGCCAACATAGCCTGTCCTCTATGTTCAGCAGAACATTGCCACAGACCACAAGGCCAGAATTGAAACATATGACCTATTGCGTCTGTTTCACCATTCAATCATGGCTGATCCCTTTTTCCCCTCCTGAGCCCCACTCCCCGACCTTCCCCCCACAACCTTTGATCTTGTGTCCAATCAAGAACCTATCATGCTCTGCCATAAATACACCCAACGACCTGGCCTCCGCAGCTGCTTGTGCTAATACACCATCATTATATTGTGCTAATATACAAATTCACCATCCTCTGGCTAAAGAAATTTCCCCATATCTTGGTTTTCAATGGACACCCCTCTATCCTGAGACTATGTTGTCTTGTCCTAGACTCCCCCACCAATGGAAACATACTTTCCACATCTACTCTGTCTAGGCCTTTTAACATTCAAAAGGTTTCAATGAGATCCCCCTCATCCGTCTAAATTCCAGTGAGTACAGACTCAGGACTATCAAACATTCTTTGTATAATAACCCTTTCATTCCCAGAATCATCCTTGTGAACCTCCTCTGAACCTCTCCAGTGCTAGCACATCTCTTCCTATATAATTAGCCCAAAACTGTTTGCAAGACTCAAGGTGAGGCCTCACCAGTGATCTATAAAGCATCAGTATCACATCCCTGCTCTTGTATTCTAGACCTCTTGAAATGAATGCTAATATTGCATTTGCCTTCCTCACCACTAACTCAACCTGCAAGTTACCTTTTAGGGTGTTCTGTACGAGGACTCCTATGTCCCTTTGCATCTCAGATTTTTGGATTTTCTCCCCTTTTTGAAAATAGGCTGCACATTTATTTCTACTACTGAAGTGCATGACCATTGCATTTTCCAACATTATATTTCATTTGCCACTTTCTTGCCCGTTCACCTAATCTGTCTATGTCTTTCTGCAGCCTACCTGTTTCCTCAACACTACCTGCCCCTCCACCAATCTTCATAATATCTATAAACCTAACAACAGAGTCATCTATTCCATCATCTAAATCATTGATATACAGTATATACAGCATTAAAAGAAGCGGTCCCAACACCAACTCCTGCGGAGCACCACTAGTCACAAGCAGCCAACCAGAAAAGGATCTTTTGATTCTCATTCACTGCCTCCTACCAATCAGTCAATGCTCTAATGGCCATGCCAATAACTTTACTGTAATACTGTTTGCTCTTAACTTGTGCGGCACCTTGTCAAAAGGCTTCTGACAGTCCAAATATACAACAGCCACTGCATCCCTTTAATCTATCCTACTTGTAATTTCCTCAAAGAATTTCAAGAGGTTCAACAGGCAAGATTTTCCCTTAAGGAAACCATGCTGACTTTGTCCTATCTTGTCCTGTATCAGCAAGTACTCTATAACCTCATCCTTAACAATTGACTCCAACACCTTGCAAGTACTGAGGTCAGGCTAACTGGTCTATAATTTCCTTTCTGCTGCCTTCCTCCTTTCTTAAAGAGTGGAGAGACATTTACAATTTTCCAGTCCTCTGGCACCATGCCAGCGTCCAATGATTTTTGAAAGATTGTTACTAATGGCTCCACAATTTCTACCACTACCTCTTTCAGATCCCGCGTGTGCAGTACATCTGGTTCAATTGACTTATGTATCCTTAGATCTTTCAGCTTTTTCAGCACCTTCTCCCTTGTAATAGTAACTGCACTCACTTCTCTTCCCTCACAACATCTAGCGCACTGCTAGTGTCTTCCACAGTGAAGACTGATGCAAAATACTCATTTAGTTCATCTGCCATCTCCTTGTCCCTTGTTACTATTTCTTTGGCCTCATTTTCTAGTGATCCTACATCCACTCTCATCTCTTTTATTTTTTACATACTTGAAAAAGCTTTTACAACTCACTTTGATATTGTTTGCTAGCTTGCTTTCATATTTCATCTTTTCCCTCCTGATGATTCGTTTAGTTGCTCTCTGCAGGCTTTTAAAAGCTTCCCAATCCTCTATCTTCCAACCAATTTTTACTTTATTATATGTCCTCTCTTTTGCTTTTACATTGGGTTTGACCTCCTTTGTCAGCCACAGTTGTACTATTTTACCATTTGAGTATTGCTTCATTTTTGGAATACATATGTCCTGCACCTTCCTCATTTTTCCCAGAAACGCACACCATTGCTGCTCTGCCATCGTCCCCACCAACGTCTCCTTCCAATTTACTTTGGCCAATTCCTCTCTTATACCACTGTAATTTCCCTTACTCCACTGAAATACTGCTACATCAGGCTGTCTTTCTCCCTGTCTATCTATAATATACTAAAACTCTTATGCTCTGTCTGTCTGTTTGTCTGTTTGTGACCTCCAATTAGCGCAACAGTTCATTACAGCAGCACTTTTTTTGGCTAAATCGAATTAAAATACACTAACTTACAGAATGCAGGCAAAGTTCAGGGTTATATATTCATATAAAATTGCTCATTCGCAAAAATCAACAGGCTCCCCTTTAACCCGGGAGCCGATCCACCGTCATAGAAATCGGGACGCGATAGTCCAACGCATGCACACGGCCAGTCTCAGCAATGACACCTACTGGAGCAAGAGGGCAGGCAGCTCTATTTCGAGTGGTCACATTTTGCTAATCGCCATCATCATGTGCAGGATTGGGACAGATCTAACTGCCACTCATCAATAAGAGATCACTAAATCTTTTTGTAATGACGTACTTCGAGACACCCATAAAACCCTTTGCTGCAGTCAAAGGACAGCGGTGACTATATCACATGCATTTAGGAGAGCCCAACCATATCATCAAGAATAATCAGCATTCTTTGGTGCTACCGCTTCGTATCCTCTATCCAGCATTAGGGTAAAAAAAATGGTCAGCCAAATTATGCCACGTGGTCAAGAGATGACGCCAAATGTCATCGGGAAGTGGCAAGGTGAGGGAGAGAACAAGAATCAGATGAGGCCAGGGCCGCATGACTCCAGGATCAAAGAGTCAGGACAAAAAAAGGTGAGAGAAGAAGAGACAGAGGAGGAGAGGCATGCACGTCTCCAGGATCAGAGACAAACAACAAACAGCAGAAGAGATGAAGAGACGGGGGATGAGAGGACCGCACATCTCCAGAATGACAAAGAGAGGCACAAGGGTGGCAGATAAACCAGAAATGATGCCATCAAAAGTGTCCTTCGTTAAATGAGAAGCAGCTATATTTGCTTTGCTACGTGTTGTTCCTCTTTAATAAACTGAGGTTTTCTACTTCAATTTCCAAAGCAAAGCAATACCAATAGCATTCAGGAAAATTTAATGTTCATTCTGGTCACATCAGACTGCACTGTCCTTCTCTCAAGGGGTGCCCCAACGGGTCACCCTGTTGTCTAGTCAAATTTAAAGTTGAACTCAATCGTATTGTGACCACTGCCTCCTAATCATCTCTGGTTCATTACATAACACCCAATCCAGTACAGCTGATCCCATAGCAGGCTCAACGGCTAACTACTCTAAAAAGCCACCTCATAAGTATTCAACAAACTCACTCTCTTGAGATCCATTTCCAACCTGTTTTTCCCAATTGACCAGCATGTTGAAATCTGCCATGACTATCATTACATTGTCATTTTGACACGTCTTTTCTATTTCAACGTGTACCCTTGGACATTTAGCTCCCAACTACAACTATCCTTCAGCCGTTATTCAGTGATGGCCACAACATCATACCTGACAATCTGTAAAAGTGCAACAAGATCAACCACCTTATTTCTTATACTCTGTGCATTGAGATGTAACACTTCGAGTACTGTTGCTTTTGTGTCCCTCCTGCACTGATACTCACACTGCTGGCTGCCATTTTGTCCTATCATCTGCCTGTTCTTCCTGACAGCCTGACTGCACGCTCTTTTACCATCCATCCTGTCCTGAGTCCCTTCACTCCGGTTCCCATCCTCCTGCAAATTAGTTCAAACCCTCCCCAACAGCTCTAACAAACCTGCCCGTGAGAATATTGGTCCCTTTCGGGTTCAGGTGCAACCTGTCACTTTTGAACAGGTCATATTTTCCCCAGAAGAGATCCCGATGATCCAAGAATCTGAAGCCCTGCCCCCTGCACCAGTTTCTCAGCCACACATTCATCTGCCAAACCATCCTGTTTCTACCCTCACTGGCGTGTGACGTAGGCAGCAATCCAGAAATTACTACCCGGAAAGTCCTGTTTCTCAGCTTTCTGCCTGGCTCTCTAAAATCTCTTTTCAGGACCTCTTTGTTTTTCCTTCCTATGTCACTGATATCAATATGTGGCAAACTGGCAGGGAACATAAAAACTGACTGTAAAAGCTTTTATAAATATGTAAAAAGGAAAAGACTGGTAAAGACAAATGTAGGTCCCCTACAGACAGAAACAGGTGAATTGGTTATGGGGAGCAAGGACATGGCAGACCAATTGAATAATTACTTTGGTTCTGTCTTCACTAAGGAGGACATAAATAATCTTCCGGAAATAGTAGGGGACAGAGGGTCCAGTGAGATGGAGGAACTGAGCGAAATACATGTTAGTAGGGAAGTGGTGTTAGGTAAATTGAAGGGATTAAAGGCAGATAAATCCCCAGGGCCAGATGGTCTGCATCCCAGAGTGCTTAAGGAAGTAGCCCAAGAAATAGTGGATACATTAGTGATAATTTTTCAAAACTCGTTAGATTCTGGACTAGTTCCTGAGGATTGGAGGGTGGCTAATGTAACCCCACTTTTTAAAAAAGGAGGCAGAGAGAAACCGGGGAATTATAGACCAGTTAGCCTAACGTCGGTGGTGGGGAAACTGCTGGAGTCAGTTATCAAGGATGTGATAACAGCACATTTGGAAAGCGGTGAAATCATCGGACAAAGTCAGCATGGATTTGTGAAAGGAAAATCATGTCTGACGAATCTCATAGAATTTTTTGAGGATGTAACTAGTAGAGTGGATAGGGGAGAACCAGTGGATGTGGTATATTTGGATTTTCAAAAGGCTTTTGACAAGGTCCCACACAGGAGATTAGTGTGCAAACTTAAAGCACATGGTATTGGGGGTAAGATATTGATGTGGATAGAGAATTGGTTAGCAGACAGGAAGCAAAGAGTGGGAATAAACGGGACCTTTTCAGAATGGCAGGCAGTGACTAGTGGGGTACCGCAAGGCTCAGTGCTGGGACCCCAGTTGTTTACAATATATATTATTGAGTTGGATGAGGGAATTAAATGCAGCATCTCCAAGTTTGCGGATGACACGAAGCTGGGTGGCAGTGTTAGCTGTGAGGAGGATGCTAAGAGGATGCAGAGTGACTTGGATCGGTTGGGTGAGTGGGAAAATTCATGGCAGATGCAATTTAATGTGGATAAATGTGAAGTTATCCACTTTGGTAGCAAAAATAGGAAAACAGATTATTATCTGAATGGTGGCTGATTAGGAAAAGTGGAGCTGCAACGAGACCTGGGTGTCATTATACACCAGTCATTGAAAGTGGGCATGCAGGTACAGCAGGTGGTGAAAAAGGCGAATGGTATGCTGGCATTTATAGCGAGAGGATTCGAGTACAGGAGCAGGGAGGTACTACTGCAGTTGTACAAGGCCTTGGTGAGACCACACCTGGAGTATTGTGTGCAGTTTTGGTCCCCTAATCTGAGGAAAGACATCCTTGCCATAGAGGGAGTACAAAGAAGGTTCACCAGATTGATTCCTGGGATGGCAGGACTTTCATATGAAGAAAGACTGGATGAACTGGGATTGTACTCGTTGGAATTTAGAAGATTGAGGGGGGATCTGATTGAAACGTATAAAATCCTAAAGGGATTGGACAGGCTAGATGCAGGAAGATTGTTCCCGATGTTGGGGAAATCCAGAACGAGGGGTCACAGTTTGAGGATAAAGGGGAAGCCTTTTAGGACCGAGATTAGGAAAAACTTCTTCACACAGAGAGTGGTGAATCTGTGGAATTCTCTGCCACAGGAAACAGTTGAGGCCAGTTCATTGGCTATATTTAAGAGGGAGTTAGATATGGCCGTTGTGGCTATGGGGATCAGGGGGTATGGAGGGAAGGCTGGGGCAGGGTTCTGAGTTGGATGATCAGCCATGATCATAATAAATGGCGGTGCAGGCTCAAAGGGCCGAATGGCCTACTCTTGCACCTATTTTCTATGTTTCTATGTGCCTAAACATCTGCCTGCTCTCCCTCCCCCTCCTAAATGCTGTGAATACCATCTGAGATGTCCCTGATTCTAGTACTTGTGAGACAACATACCATTTGGGTGTCCTGTTTATATCCACAGAACTTCCTGTCTGTTCCCCTGAATATTGAGTCCCCAATCACTACTGCTCTCTTGTCTCCCTCTTTCCCTTCTACACCAAGGACCCATGCTCAATGCCTGCAACCCAGTCTTCGTGGCCCATTCCTCCGGGTCATCAGTTCGTCCTCCACAACAGATACTTATTATTGAGGGGAATGGCCACAGGGGCGCTCTGTGCTAACTGCCTATTCACATTTCCATTTCTCCTCACAGTCACCCAGCTACTCGCCTCCTATAACTTACATGTGACTACTTCCCTGTAATTCCGATCGATTATCTCCTCACTTTCCTGTACAAGCCGAAGGTCATCCAGCTGCTGCTCCAGATCCCGAACACGCTCTTCAAAGAGCTGCAGCCAGATGCATTTCATGCAGATGTAGTTCCCTGGGAGACTCTGGGCCTCCGTGGACTGGAGCATCTGGCATGAAGAACACACAACGGCCATTTACTACACTAGGTACAGTTAAAGGGAACATGAACAGAAACTCATGCAGAGCCAAAGCTCACACTCCTGATTTCACCACTTGCCCCTCCCAACAATGCCCCCCCGCCCCCGCCGCTGTGGCCTGCTCCTGCCGTAGATTGGTCAAACAGCGACAGCACCTCCACCTTCAGACAGGCAGTTAGAGGTACCGACCAACCTGGCCGGCCTCACAACCTACGCCATTATGATCTTTTACCTGCACGCCATTCTTTCAGTGGCCTTCACCACCAGCTTCAGCGACAGTAAGCTGGCTCCCATCCAAGGATTCTTCACCTCATCTTCTCGATAGTTACTGCTGACATTTTTCACTATTGTATCATGACTTTGGGATGACATTAGTTATAGATATTACCATTGGGACAATGTATACCCAGTTCATGTTCCATAGTCTTTCAATTTCCTCTTTTAATTCATCATATTTCTGGTGTTTTTCATTTATTGATTTCTGCATGTTATGTGTGTTTGGAATGGCTATATATATTTAGTCTGTTGTTCTTGCTTGTTTATCCTGTGTTATTATATCCGAGGAGGGTGTGAGGACACCCAGCAGAACAAAACAAGACCTGACAAAGGGCGGATGAGCTCCTTGTGAGCCAACGGCCATCTTCCGTGGAAGAGATTACAGCCTCACCACGTATCTATGAATCGTTTGCTATGCACCTAGTTAGAAGAGACACGATGAACTTGGGCGTTGCACCGTGTGCCTGGACCTGCCCAAGGCCTCCGCCTAAGGAAGGGCCGAACTCGAAGAAGTGGCCGCGGCGGGAGGCCGCCGCGGCCTCGGGCTCAAATTCGGCGGGGGCGGCGGCAGGTGGTGCCAAGGCGGCCGGCGAGAACAAACTAGAGGAGAGGCTGTACTTGGTGCTGTCACAAGATCGAAGATGGTGGTGCATTGCCACCAACCCGGATTCAGGACAGCACCCGCTGACTGACTGACTGATTATATCTGAGTGGTCATATCTGTAATAATGGATCAGTTGTAATCTAATTTGTAGGGCACTTTATAATAATAATAATAATACTGGTTTTCCGCCTTATTGGTGCAGTCTTTCCTAGATTCTATTACGTTAATTGGATTTATTGAGTATGCCTGCAAGAAAATGTATCTCAGGGTTGTATATCGGGACATATTTGTACTTTGGTAATAAGTTCACTTTGGACTTTTACACTTTATTCTGGATTATGATTGTTTTACCATATTCTAGCTCAATGCATTCTTTAATGAATGGTCTATTCAAACAAAGGTTAAAGATTGGTTTTATTTGTCACAGGTACATCGAAACATGGAGTGAAATGTGGCAATTTGCATGAATAGCCAAACCGGTCTGACAATGAGTTGGAGCAGCCCGCAGGCGTCTCCACACTAATGGTGTAGAGTAATGTATTGTTCATAATAGAAACTGTCCTAAATAATTCACAAACACCAGCATTTAGTTGTTGTGCTCACTATAAGAGATGGTTTCTGACATAACTGCTTTTGCTTTGCTGGTAATGGAAGCAAAGGGCTGTGGCTTTTGTTGAACACATAAAATGATTCTCGTATGTTTTATTCACAAAATCCTGCATTGGTGACCCTGATGCTCCCAGATGATTCAACGACATGTTTTCCGATGCAGTCACTTTGAAGCTGCTGGAGATTTGGGAGCAGCACGCTGCCACGTGGCTTGCACGGACAGAAGCCCAGTTCACGCTGTGAAAAATCACCGCAGACAATACCAAATTTTACCGCATCATAACTTCGCTAAGCAAAGCCAGAGAAGCTACTAGAAGACCTGCCTGCACGTGATAAATATGACACTCTGAAAACTCACTTATTACAGACTTCTGGACTATCTAGATCTGAGCGCACCAAACAGCTGCTCTCCTTGCCCAGCGTGACAGACACTAGGCTTCAGAGCTAGTGGACCACATTCTGTCTCTCCTGGACAATCACCATCCTTGTTTTATTTTAAAGGAACTCTTTATGCAACAAATGCCAGATCAAGTTTGCATAGCCCTCACTAATGCATCCCTGAAGGAC
This sequence comes from Mobula birostris, assembly GCF_030028105.1. Lineage (NCBI taxonomy): Eukaryota > Metazoa > Chordata > Chondrichthyes > Myliobatiformes > Myliobatidae > Mobula > Mobula birostris. The sequence continues at coordinate 5,540,911 of NC_092387.1, read as the reverse complement.
TATAGTGAGCTTGCTCAAATGGCTGATAGTCTAAACTCAGCCAGGCAGAAGTGCTTTGTTCCTCCTCCTTTCCTGTTTCAATCGCCTTGGCAGCAGAGCCTCCACTTGGCTCCAAATCAAACAACACCGGCTCTAGGTTTTTAACCACGCACGCTTTGGCATGAACACTAAGAAGTGCCGACTGCTGTGCAGCTTCAACAGTGCCAGTGCAACAGGACATCGGAGGGCTGTGAGCACCATGGCTTCCAGCTGCCAGGGTTGTCTATTGTTCATTACCAGACACTTACAGGGCGATGTTTCCTTTTGTGATATGGGTGCTCAAGTGAGTGTGCCAACAGCATCACTCATTGATTATAGGCAGAAGGACCCTGGTTGGAGACCACCAATGGCAGCAGGATCCCGACTTCTGGGACATAATGCGTGATGCTCCCTTCAGTGGATGACACTGCACGTGGGACCTTGTCTTGGCTAAAGTTGCTCGACCTCTGCTCAGCACAGATTTCCAGTGTTGCAAAGGATTATTAGTGGATCTTAAGAACTGCCGGCTCGTGGAGGCAGAAGACTGGATCTTTACCCTGCTCCCACAGTAAGTTCCCCACGGTGACTCTGTCTAGTTCATGTCACCACATGTGAACTCACTCACCTGCTGAGCGAATTCCCAAACCTCGGCAAGCGCACATCCTCCACTACAGTCACAAAGCATGGGGTCAAGCACCACAATTCCACAACTGGCTAGCCGGTCCGCGCCGTGCGTGTAGACTGGACTCGGAAAAGCTGGCCAGCACGAAGGTGGAGTTTGCTGACATGGAAATGCTTGGCATTGTACACAGGTCGATTAGCTTCACCCCGCCACATGACGATCGTCATTCATCCAGTGATTACCACTGCCTTAACGACGATTATCACTACCCCACCTCATTACTTGGTCCTGTATACGCAAGACTTGACAGCACGATCAATCAGAAAGATTATTTCTTCTAAATGGACTTAGTCAGGTACTATCATCAGGTGCCTGTGTGCCTGAGAACATTCCCAAAATTGCTGTTATAACCCCTGTTTGGCCTACTTGAGTTTCTGCTCATGCTTATTGGGCTGAAAAATATGGCATAGACTTTCCAGCAACTAATGGACACTGTGTTAAAAGACTTAGATTTTCTTCTTGTTTACCTGGATGACACACTTGTTACCAGTGTATTAAAATGCAAACATTTACCACACCTTGGTGCACTTTTCAAACACTTAAGCCAATGTGGGCTGATTATTAACCCCACTAGATGCCAGCTCAGGTTGTCTAGTATTGACTTTCTCGGTACCACATCTCTGCAGCAGGTGCAATTCCCCGCCATCAGATTCAACACTACGATGAACTTTCCACCAAAGCACAGTACAAATTCTTGGCTATGGTGAATTTCTGTCACCATTTCATTCTGCAAACTGCTCAACTTGTAATATCCTGAAAGGGAGTGCTCCTAATCACAAGCATGAGTGGTCAGTGGAGCATTTGCCAATGCCAAACGAGCTCTTTTGACCGTGACCCTACTCATGCACCTACACCCAGCATCACTACTGATGCCTCAGACCATGTTGTAGGTGCTGTTGGTCAGAGGCATGTAGTAGTGGGTCGTCTTCTTCAGCTAGCAGCTTCACCCCTCCCCAGCATCCCAAGAGGAAGCACAGCACGTTTGACCACGAGCTTTTGTCAGCCATTTTTATTTTCTGCTAGAGGTTCTGCATTTCATATCGTTCGTTGGCCACAAAGCATCTGCATGCAGCAACACCACCGGGCCAACGTTTCAGAATCCATGACCGACATATAGCACATCACAGGAAATATAATGCTGTGGCTGATTGCCTCTCATGGCCCACTGTTGATGTCATACACATTGGGGTTGACAATGCCTGCACGGCAGCCAATCAAGTTACTGACGAAAGGTCGTCTCTCCCGCTCCCGCGGTTTCACACATCTCCTTACCATGGTGCCAAAGGTTGTCCCCCCAGCATCGACATCGGCTTTTGATGTGTCTCGGGCATTCATCAAACCTGTGCTCGGTTCAGCACCCCACTTTCTAACCACGGTCCCCAATTCACATCAGAACTCTGGGTGATAGGTAGCCTAGAACCTTGGTGTTGTTTTCATCACGCCACAGCGTATCGTGTAGTCCAATGGCCAGGGTGATCAGTTTTCATCACACCACAGCGTATCGTGTAGTCCAATGCCCAGTGCGATCTGTTTTACAATTCCTTAAAGTCTGCTCTGAGGGCTTCCCTGACTGACAAGTGTTGGCACAGTCGTCTTCTGTGGGTCCTGCTAGGACTCCGAACAGCTCCAGAAGAGGACCTGCCGTCCTCCACAGGTGAGCTGGTGTACAGGCAGCCGCTATGGGTGCCAGGTGGTCTGATTCCTGATGTAGCGTCTCAGCAGCGTTCCGTCCACCTCGGTTAACTCTGTTCTTCCTACCTGCCATCACGGCGTACAGCACTCATGGGTTCCAGCTGACCTATGTTCTACCTAGTTCCGTTTTGTCTGCCATGATGCACATCAACACTCCCTTAAGGTCCCTCGAAATGGCCTGTTCAGCAGTTTGGAATGGGGCAAAAAGACCTTTATTGTAGATAAGAAGGGTAAAGCTGAAGGTATTTCTGTAGGTCGCGTTAAAGGGGCCCAGCAAGACCTGAATGGTTCCAGTACGACATCCCCTCCATCATGACAGGACCATGTGTGTGCCAGCACACCCCAGAATGGGCCAGAGCGAACTGTCGTTACTCCAACCAAGGCACAGAGGACCCGAGCCAGGTGAATTGTACCAGCTGTAGGCAGACTCACAATGCCAGTGTTGGTAAATTCTAGGGAAGCCTGTGCTGTGTAATTTTATGGGTGACAGATGACACATATTGTTCATAATAGAAACTGTTCGACATAATTCACAATCACCTTCATTGAGATGTTGTGCTCACTTTAAGGGATGGTGTCTGACGTACTGACGTCACTGTAAGGCTACTGCTTTTGGCTTGTTCGTAGTGGAAATAAAAGGCTCAGCTTTCGTTAAGCGCATAAAGTAACTCTCGCATGCTTTATTCACAAAATCATACAATAGCATGCCTGCAACTTATTAACCCTTCGGACGGTGGGAGGAAACCAGAGCACCCGGAGGAAACCCACACGGTCATGGGGTAAAAGTATAAACTCCTTACAGACACTGGTGGAAATCAAACCCTGGTCAGTGAGGCTGGCACTCTGAAACAATTGCGCTAACTGGGTGTCCTTATGCAAGTACACAAGACTGAATCTTGGTACATGTGTCGATAACAGACCAAAGCAAATACAAAATCCAGCTAACCGACTTCCCTTCATCCCAGTAAAATAGTTTCATTCCTTACTGCCCTCACCTGGACAAGCCGTGAATGTGGTTGGCTATTAACTTAACCCCCTCAGTTCAAAGGGATGGCCAGGAAATGCTGGTGGGGCTGCTAACATTGGCAATCCAGAAACAAATAAGAGAAAACACCCACAGCCTTGTGTAGGGAAGCGATGTCCGCCCTTTCACAACTCGGTGCAGAATAAAATCTGCACAGGGCACCAAGTTAGTCTAGCGGTTAGTGCAGCTGGGGAAATCAGAGTTCTGAGTTCGAATCCGGCGTCCTCTGTAAGGAAGCTTGTATGCTCTTCCCGTGTGCTCTTGGGTTTCCTCCCATAATTCAAAGACATTCCGGTTAGTAGGTTAGTTGGTCATTGTAAATCGTCCTGTGATTAGGCTAGGAGTGCTGGTGGTGCAACTCGCTGAGCTGGAAGGGTTGTTCTGCACTGTAACTCAAACTGAACAAAGTAAATGAAATCTGATTTTGTTCTGAACGAGCCTGACAGTAGAAATCACCTGTAGTTGCGAATTTTTCAGACAATAGCACTTTACTTCCCTGCCAGTTCCCTCTACTGCAGCTAGGTGCACCGCTTGCTAATTTAGTTGGACAGTGTTTTGCTGGCATTGTCCAATCTCTACTCCCTGCACAGCTGTCAAGTCTCCGCACATTTCTCTCCATCAAACACCAGGTTTCACATCACAGGATATTGACCCAGAGTGGGATTCACAACTCTGCGCTGAACCAGTGGACCTTTTCATTAACGCTTAAGGATTGAGTGCTCTTCCAAACCACAATAAGCTGCATTTGACAGGTGTGATGGACGGGGCTCGGCTGAACACAACAATTATCCCTGGAACATAGGAATTGCAATTGGATTTCTGGGATACTCCCCCAAATGCCAGAGGAGGTAAATCGCAACAACTTAGCAGAAGTTTAAGATCTATTTATCCCACAGCTAGCATGGAAAATGTCCAGGTAAATGTCCAGCTACCGCAGTGCAGGGGCACTATTCTGATGCGATCTCTAAGAAGGACAACAGCAGATACATTTCATTAGGAGCTTAAGAAGATGTGGTATGTCACCACGAAGACTACAGATGTGTAGATTTTCACAAATAAAACTACATGAGGAGTTTTGGGTTTAAAATAAACCATAACAACTCACTTATTGTAATCCAAACACTGACACTGAACACAAAGCGCAGTAACAGAACTTCGTGTACTTGCTCCATCACGTCAAACCAGCCTCTTAAATTGTACCCCTACTCAATGTCGGTGATTATGGACAATGTACATACCCACCGATTACATTACCTCACACGGGCCCCCCCTCCTCACCCCAGAGTTCACTCAAACCGTCACTGTGAGCCTGTCCAGAGCTCAGATAAGCTGCCCGGCTCGCGTCTGTTCCGTGGATCAAGGAACAGCAGGTACCTCTGGCTCGACATCCAAGCGGAATCCTCCAAATTTTGATGGGATGGTTTAAGGTGATCTACTGAAATATGTTTGTATTTACCCCTCTTATCTGTGATAAAAATCTTTTCTCTCTATTCCAAAATGCAGAACAGGTGCCTAAAGGGGATATTGGCATGCGTCATGGCGAACGAAAACAAACGAGGTGGAATGTAGGTCAATGGGAACCCGAGAGTGCTATAGGCCCTGATGGGAGGTAGGAAATGGTGCAAAGAAATTGAATTTACTGAGGAGGATGGAGTGCTGTGAGAGGCACATGTGGCATCTGGAATAAAATCACCTGGTACTCATAACGGCTACCCGTGCACAAACTCAGTCCCAGCAGGACACACAGGAGATGATCATGCCAACACTCATCGATCAGGGAAGCCCTCAGAGCAGCCATTAAGGAGCAGAGAAACTGCTTGCATAGGCCATTGAGCGGGTGATACGCTGTCATGTAATGTAGCCTAATGCCAAGGTTCTGGGCCATTGCAGTCCAGAGGTCTGAAATGAATTTGGGGAATTATCAGATGGGGAGCCAGAACGAGTAACCCAGGTAATGATGAATGTCCGAACCACGTCTGCGGCCATCGTTGATGCCAGAGGGACAACCTCTGGCCACTCGGGGTGCTATGGCCCACCATGGTAAGGAAGTGTGTGAAACCATGGTAGCGGGTAAGAGGACCAACAAGATCCACATTGACAAACCGAAACTCAGGGATCTCAAAAGGTGCCAGTGGTGCCTGAACATAACAGTGAGTTTCTGCCTGCTGGGACTCCACACAGGCTGCAGTCCTTTTGAAGGCCATGCCAAACAAACTTTAGTACAAACAGTTTCTGGCCTCGATGCGAGAGGCCATGTACGGCGTCGAAAACAGTCCATCTCCAGTTTGCGGGCAAGATGGAGTGGGGGCGACCGGTTGAGACATTGCACAGGAGAGAAACCGCAGCTTCCACGAATTTAATGTCAGCCAACCAGAGGCCCGTGACTGCTGTTCAGTAAGCCTGGACCTATGTGTACGACCTCGCCGGCTGAACATGAGGGCCAATCAGCCACAGAATTATCTGACCGTTGTGAACTCAGATATGTAGGCCAGGCAGTGTTGCTGGTGTGCAGACTGATACTTTGGCCATTGAGTGCACGAGGGGTTTATGGTCAATGTATGCTGTGAATTGTCAGCCCTCCAGAAGGAAATGAAAATGGTGGACTACCAAGTAGAGACCAAGAAGCTCACGGTCAAGTATGCTGCACTTACCTTCAGGGGAAAGGGGCTGCTGGCTGAAGAAAGCAAGCAGCTGCCACACACCTCCGACCAATTGTTTGTGCGCAGCACCCACAGCATGGTGTGAAGCGTCTGTAGTAATGGGTATAGGCAAGTTGGGCAGCAGGTGTACAGGTAGTGTCGTGTTGGAAAGAGCTTGTTTGGTATCTGAAGCGCCTTCAATTACTCCAGAAGACTGAGGTTTGGTAAAATACTGAAAGGCTTTTATTCGCTGTACAATACGACCTCCACAGTGAGTGTCTGGCCCCGGACTGAGGGGGAGGGGCAAGGCGAACACCTTTATACAGAACTCTGTAGGAGAAGCCACAGGGGCAGTCAGCAGAGGGGTGTGTCCAGACAGGTAACCGAGTTACAACATATATACATGGTTTACCACAGTATCATCACGTCCAGTGACCAGTCCAGCATGTGATTAGGGGTATTGCCTTTAAGCGCACTATACAAGGGAAGCACAAGTTCAGCAGCTTGCGGGATGAAGCGGTGATAGAAATTCACCATGCCTAAAAACTAGTTTTTTAGTAGTGCAGGGGCAGTGGGAAATCCATATCATCCACAATCTTTGTTGGGAGGGGTTTCGCACCTTCTGCGGAGACGTGATGGCCAACAAAGTCAATGGCTGACAACCCAAACTGGCATTTGACAGGGTTAATGTTGGCTTAAGCACTTGAAAAGTGGGCAGAGATGGAATTCATGTCCAGATTTGGATACACTGGTGACAAATATGTCATGCAAGTAAACAAAAAGAAACTCTAAGTCTTTTAACACAAAGTCTATTCGCTATTGGAAAGTCAGAGAGGCTGAATGGAGCTGTCACAGCTGTTTGGGGAATGTCCTCCAAGCACACAAACACCTGATGGTAGCCCCTAACTGAGCTGACTTTGGAAAAAATTAACTCTGGCTAAATGTGTCAAAAAGTCTTGGGTGTGTGAGACAGGGTAGCAATCAAGGGTAGTAACCTCATTAAGACATTAATAATTGCTACATGGACTGCAACCACTTTGGGACCATATGGAAGAGCAAAGCCTAGGGGCTGTTCGACTGGCATACAATGCCAAGTCTTTCCATGTTGGCAAACTCAACCTTCGTGGTTGCCAGCTTTTCTGGGTCCAGTCTACGCACGCAGGCACAGACTGGTGGACCAGTTGTAGGAATATGGTGTTCAACCCCATGTTTTGTGACTGTAGTGGAGAATGTGGGCTTGGTGAGGTTTGGGAATTCACCCAGCAGTCGAATAAACTCGCATGTGGTGGCAGAGTCGTTGCAGGGAGCTTACTGACAAAGCAGGGTAACAACTCAAAGTCTTTGACATCCATAAGCTGGCAGATCTTAAGATTAACCAACAATCCTCGGGCACACAGGAAACCTGCATCGAGCAGAACTCTAACCGCATTAGCCAGGACGAAGTCCCATGTGTAATGTCACCCACTGAAGCAGATTGTCTCCCATCGTGCCCTGTAAGTCTGGACCTTGCTGTCGTTGGTGGCCTCCAGTGAGGTTTTGTCGCTCTTTGCCTTCTCATCGATAGGTGATGCTGGCAGCACACTTGAGTACCTGTGTCACACAGGAAGCGTCACCCTGAAAGGGTGTCCATGGTGAACAGTAGACAACCCTGGCAGTCGGGACCCTCGACATTCACAGAACTCTGATGTCCCGATGCACTGGCACTGTCACAGCTGCAAGGTCGCCAACATTTCCCAGCACTGGTGCCAAAGAAAGTAATGTTTAAACACAGGCAAGGTGTCGCCTGATTCACAGGCACGGGTTTCTTTACGTTGGAGGTCTTGCTGACTGGGCTTATTGAGCCAGGGAAAGGAGGAGGGATGATGCATCACTGCCTGGTTGAGTGTAGACTGTCAGCCATTTTGGCAATTATGACCATCATGGTCCCTCACTGGTGCATTAGCGAGGGCTATGCGAACTTGATCTGGCATTTTCTGTCTGAAGAAATCTTTAAGTATAAAAGGACAGTGATTTCCCAGGAGAGACAGCATGCTCCAGCAGCCTAGCATTGCCGAGGCCAGACAAGGAGAGCAATTGTTTGGTGTGGTCAGACTCCGATCATGCAAAGGTCTGTAAAAGATGAGATTTCAGCCATCGGTATTTATCGTGCTGGGGTGCATGGGGTGTCAGGGAGGGGTAGCACCTCTGGTGGGGGAACATGTCGTGTCCTTTCCAAGGCAGTTAGTCCACCTTTGGTCCCCACCTGGCACTCAGCTCTCACCTGTGGCTCCCCGTAGCTGTTTGCATGCGACAGCGGCCACACCCCGGGCAATGGCTTCGACAAGCCGACTAAACCAGATGAGGGTAGCCGACGGGTCTCAAACCCTCGGTGAGATAGGGAGTTGTCTATCCCAGCATGTGAAGACAGACTCCGGCGGATTGAGCGGACAAGACCAGTGGAAGGTCCAACGGTCACGAAGGCGGTCTCTGCAAGCGTCGTGGAATGTGTAGAGCAGGACAAGACACAGAAGACGTCCTGGTCATCCATTGCGCCTAGTACCACCTCCAGCCGTCTCGACTCTGTCTTGCCACTGGATCCAGATGGGAATTGGGAAGAGAGAGTGAGGCTGACGCTGCGCAACTCTCCCTCACTTAAATCCAGATCACGCGCTAGTCTCGACACCATCATAATGGTGTCAAGGTCCTCATCGACGTTGGCGATGGACAAACACACATCTATCGTGCTCAGGCTGGTGTTCAAGTAGACTCACCACTCTCACAGTCGTGGAGTTGCTGAGCAATCCTATCACATACAACAATTAGGTGTTGTTGGCAGTGATTTCTCGCACCATGAATTGAGCCTTGGCTCGTGAAAACCAAGCAACAGCATTTTGTTCCCAAAGCTCTGAGAGTTTCAAAGCAACTTCACTGACCAGTGTGTTCAATAACTTTGGAATCGTCCTAGAGCATCAGGGTCACCAATGTAAGTTTCCACAAATAAAACTGCATGTGTCATTTTATGTTTCAGAAAAACCATAACAAATTACTTACTGAACACAAAAAGTGCGGTAACAGAGCTCCACGTCAGACCAGCCTCGTCAAGTGAAGCCAGCTCAATGCCGGTGGCTGCGAGTTGTGCACGTTACGTCGTACTGTGGAGAACACTGTCACTGCTGCCTCACTCTTTGTTATGGAAGTGACACTGCTCAGGATCAGAAGAGCTCTGAGAGCTGCAAACTCAGCCAGCTCCATCCCTGGTACAGCCCCCTGACATCGAGGACACCTTCAGAAGGTACCATTCATTAGTAAGGACCCATCACCTAGAACATGTCCTTTTCTCATTGCTACCGTCAAGGAGGAGGTACGGGAGCCTGAAGACGGACCCTCAGTGTTTTAGGAACAGCTTCTGCCCCTCCGTCATCAGATTTCTGAACGGACAATGACCATTACCTCAGCATTTTTGTTCTCTTTTGGCACAACTTATTTGATTGTTGTTGTTCCTCTCTGTGCCCCATGGCACATCGGCTGCCAACCTTACCACTTCTTTAGTGTTTGCCCGTTGTTTATGAGACTGGGTTGCTAGATCGATGCTCAGGCCAGCACGGACATCATTGCAATTTACATATTGCACTGTACGAACTTTCGAGTCCAAACCAATAAATTTCAGAACAGTGATAATAAATCTCTTTCTGAATCTGGTTCTCAGGCAGATATCTCCCACCCAACTGAGGCAAGGTCTGGCATCTTCATCAGCTTCATCAGACAACAGGGAACTACAATTCCGCCCCCACCCTATGTCACGTCCAGTTCATTGTCCTGTGACACAGGTACAGACACAGAATGTAAATTATACATAAATTAACCCAAGACAGAAATGAAAGAAATGAAAATACTGCAAAAGCATAAGTGCAAAAAAGACACAATCTGAGACACGTCTATGGTGATGTAAGTGGTGGCCCCTCGTGCTCTGCTGCTGGGGTAGGGTTAGGTGTGTAGGTTGCTTCGAGGAGCCAAGTTTGAAGTTCAAATGTTCAAAGCAAGTTTATTGTCAAAGTACAGATATGTTACCATAGACAACCCTGAGATTCATTTTTGTGTAAATATAAAGAAACACGAATGAATAGACCACATGCAACAAGACAAACGGCCAGAAGATAACAAACTGTGCAAATACAAAATAAAAGTTACCCCTCTGGTTCAGGAGCCTGATGGTTGAAGGCAAATTACTGTTCCTGAACATGGTGGCGTGGGTCCTGAAACTCCTGAACCTTCTTCCTGATGGCAGCAGCGAGAAGAGAGGATGTCCTGGCATGTGGGGGACCGAGATGATGGATGCTGCTTTCCTGTGACAGCGTTCCATCTAGTAGGGAAGTGGATGGCCACCCCTGCCCATTTCTCACCCCTCAGAGTATTGGCTGGTGAGTGAAGGTCTAATCTGTTCGGTGAGTGTTTTATCGAGCTGTTTTCTTCTGCATGAGTTTGATCTATAAAGGAAAATTATGATGACGCAAGCACTGAATGGCATTGACTGCCTGGTCAATATTGAAATGCTGGAGGTTCTGGGTGTATTGTGATCTACTCCTGCAGCTGGCTGACAGAAAAAGAATGTTTAATAAGGGCTCAGAATGATTGTACTCAGCTGCTTGGTCAACGCAAGGCCCCTGGAGCATTAGGTATAATGAGGCCTGAGAAGGCGTTGAGGGAGATGCAGTGGGGCGTGGCAGACAGAGTGTGGGGAATAATTCATACCTGCCGTTCAAAGAGAAATAATCAGCCAGGTGTATCATCCCTTCGTCACCAGTCCTTTCAGCCTGGTTGAGCTGTTGCTTTGAGCAACTTACGTTCCGCACTGGTGTGTGAGCTTGAGTTTGGTGCTCTCTGGAATCTGGATGGGTGTTCCAGTATACATAGAACATAGAACAGTACAGCACAGTACAGGCCCTTCGGCCCACAATGTTGTGCCGACCATTAAACCCTGCCTCCCATATAAACCCCCACCTTAAATTCCTCCATATACCTGACCAGTAGTCTCTTAAATTTCATTAGTGTATCTGCGTCCACCACTGACTCAGGCAGTGCATTCCACGCACCAACCACTCTCTGAGTAAAAAACCTTCCTTTAATATCCCCCTTGAACTTCCCACCCCTTACCTTAAAGCCATATCCTCTTCTATTGAGCAGTGGTGCCCTGCGGAAGAGGCGCTGGCTATCCACTCTATCTATTCCTCTTATTATCTTGTACACCTCTATCATGTCTCCTCTCATCCTCCTTCTCTCCAAAGAGTAAAGCCCTAGCTCCTTTAATCTCTGATCATAATCCATACTCTCTAAACCAGGCAGCATCCTGGTAAATCTCCTCTGTACCCTTTCCAATATCCAGCAGTTAGTTTCACTTCAATGAACATTTGGTGAACCTGGGGTCCAGTCCACTCCTGATTGCCACCTATACTTCCTGATGAAGGGTCTCAGCCTGAAACGTCAACTGTTTATTTTCCGCCATTGATGCTCCCTAACTTTTCCATGGATGGTCCCAAGCCCAGGTGTGACGGGAGGAGGGTTGAGCGTGAGGCAGGCAACCACATCCCGTTAAAAGCCCAACACTACAGAAAGACCATCAGAGGTTAGTCATAGTCATAGTCATAGACATAGTCATACTTTATTGATCCCGGGGGAAACTGGTTTTCGTTACAGTTGCACCATAAATAATAAATAGTAATAGAACCATAAATAGTTAAATAGTAATATGTAAATTATGCCAGTAAGTTATGAAATAAGTCCAGGACCAGCCTATTGGCTCAGGGAGTCTGACCCTCCAAGGGAGGAGTTGTAAAGTTTGATGGCCACAGGCAGGAATGACTTCCTATGACGCTCTGTGCTGCATCTCGGTGGAATGTGTCTCTGGCTGAATGTACTCCTGTGCCCAACCAGTACATTATGTAGTGGATGGGAGACATTGACCAAGATGGCATGCAGCTTGGACAGCATCCTCTTTTCAGACACCACCGTCAGAGAGTCCAGTTCCATCCCCACGACATCACTGGCCTTACGAATGAGTTTGTGGATTCTGTTGGTGTCTGCTACCCTCAGCCTGCTGCCCCAGCACACAACAGCAAACATGATAGCACTGGCCACCACAGACTCGTAGAACATCCTCAGCATCGTCCGGCAGATGTTAAAGGACCTCAGTCTCCCCAGGAAATAGAGATATAGAAAATAGGTGCAGGAGTAGGCCATTCAACCCTTCAAGCCTGCACCACCATTCAGTATGATCATGGCTGATCATCCAACTCAGAACCCTGTACCAGCCTTCCCTCCATACCCCCTGATCCCTTTAGCCACAAGGGCCATATCTAACTCCCTCTGTCCCTTCTTGTAGACAGCCTCAGTGTTCTTTGACCAGTCCAGTTTATTGTCAATTCGTATCCCCAGGTATTTGTAATCCTCCACCATGTCCACACTGACCCCCTGGATGGAAACAGGGGTCACCGGTACCTTAGCTCTCCTCAGGTCTACCACCAGCTCCTTAGTCTTTTTCACATTGCATACACCTCATCCCTGAGACAGGAAGGATTTTTGATGGACTACATCTTGAAAGAGTAAAAGACTGCCCCAGGACAGAGGCTGAAGAGGAAGAAAAATAGTTACTGTCTAAGATCCTGCAGCATTTTGTGTGTGATTGAGTCCTGATGCTCAGGTGTAGTGCACTGCAGGTGTCTAGGTAGCAAGTACAGAGTGATGGAGGCATGGGGAGAAAAGTGGTTTGGTAGCAAGTGACCGTCAGAGTCAGAATCCGGTTTATTATCACTAATGTATGTTGTGAAATGTGTTGTTTTTGTGGCAACAGTACTGTGAAGTCCCTAAAAATGACTATAAGTTACAATAAGAATATACTTTTTAAAAGCGCAGAGAGAACAAAATAGTAAGATAGTGTTCATCTGTCCATGGACCGTTCGGAAGTCTGATGATGCAGGAGAAGAAGCTGTTCCTAAAATATTGAGCGTTATTCTCCAGGCTCCGGTGCCTCCTCCTGGATGGTGCTAACAAGAGGGCTTGTCCTGGATGGTGGTAACGAGAGAACATGTTCTGGATGGTGGTAACGAGAGAACATGTTCTGGATGGTGGTAACCAGAGAGCATGTTCTGGATGGTGGTAACTAGAGAGCATGTTCTGGATGGTGCTAACAAGAGGGCACGTCCTGGATGGTGGTAACGAGAGAACATGTTCTGGATGGTGGTAACCAGAGAGCATGTTCTGGATGGTGGTAACGAGAGAACATGTTCTGGATGGTGGTAACCAGAGAGCATGTTCTGGATGGTGGTAACGAGAGAACATGTTCTGGATGGTGGTAACAAGAGAACATGTTCTGGATGGTGGTAACGAGAGAACATGTTCTGGATGGTGGTAATGAGTGAACATGTTCTGGATGGTGGTAACCAGAGAGCATGTTCTGGATGGTGGTAATGAGAGAGAGCTTGTCCTGGATGGTGGTAATGAGAGAACATGTTCTGGATGCTGGTAATGAGAGAGCATGTCCTGGATAGTGGTAACGAGAGAGAGCATGTCCGGGATGGTGAGAGTCCTCAGCGAGCTATGACAGTTTCTTGAGGAGCTGCTGTTTGAAGATGTTCACGATGGTGGGGTAGGTTTTGCTCATGATGGAACTGAATGAGTCTACAACCCTCTTGCGATTCTGTCAATGGAGCCTCCATACCAGACGGTGATGCAGCCTGTTAGAATGCTCTCTATGGTACCTCTATAGAAATTTGCAACATATCAAATCTCCTCAAACTCCTAATGAAATATAGCTGCTGTCGTGCTTTCATTGTGATTGAATCAAATTTGCCTTCAGTGGCTGATTTGTTATTTCAATAAAGAGGCTGTGGGAGGTCTATCTGCCTCTGTACACAAATCCACTGGAAGAAATGCTGTTTTGTGTAATATAGGCTTTTTCACAAATGATGTTTGTTCTACCACCTACCAGCTTCTTATTTTGTGGAGAAACACACACAAAATGCTGGAGGAACTCAACAGGTCAAGCAGCATCTGTGGAGGGGAATAAACAGTCAACGCTATGTACTAAATGCAACTGCATTGACTGCTCATTCTCCTTCATAGATGCTGCCTGACCTGCTGAGCTCCTCCAGCATTTTGTGTGTGTTGCTCTGGAAAATCTCTTGTGATTGTAGTTTCTTTACGGAGACACTGAGACTTTGTTTTGGAAGTGTAAGTATAAGGTTTAGGCTGGTTGAGTGTTGGATGTCAACTGTCTATCTGCTGTTTGAAGTAACAATGGATGTGCAGTGAGAGAGAGCTGTTTGTCCAACTGTGATGATACAGGGTAAAGCTAACAAAGATATCTGAGGCACAGGGTTTCCAGGAAACCTCATTCAGAAGGAATCTGTCCAAAGAATAGAGACATTGTAGAGAAACTATAGAGGTGTATATGATGGACGCCATCTCCTTTATCCCAGGGCGGAAATGGCTAATAAGATAGGGGACAACTTTAAGGAGATCGGAGAAGAGTATAGGGTGGATGTCAGAGGTAAGTTTTACGTTTTTTACACAGAGGGTGGTAAATGGTGGTAGACGCAGATACATTAGGGGCGTGTAAGAAACTCTTACATTGGCACATGGATGATAAAAAAAAATAGAGGGTTATGTAGAAGAGAAGAGTTACATTGATCTTGGAGTAGGTTAAAAGCTTGGCTGTACTGTTCTATGTTGCAGTATTCACCAGTTACTGAACTAATCGTCATAAATGATTTGGATGATGAAGTGAATCAGAATCAGGTTTAGGTATCCCCTACAATGCTGTGGTGCAGCAGCAGTACATTGGAATACATGATAAAAAACTATAAATTACAATAAGATATGTAATTAAATTAAATAAGTAGTGCAAAAAGAGCAAAACTAAGAAAAAATGTGAGGGTATGCACATGGGTTGCTGTTTTGTTGAAAAACCAAGTGTCCTGACGAAGGGTCTCGGCCGGAAACGTCGACTGTACCTCTTCCTAGAGATGCTGCCTGGACTGCTGCGTTCACCAGCAACTTTGATGTGTGTTGCTTATCAGAAGATTGATGCTAATGAGAGAGAGATGAGTGAGACAATGGAGAAACATTCAAAATGCTAACAAGAGAGGAGAGATTAACGAGAAAGAAACACATTTCAGAATATTGACAGACTGGTTGCTTTGAACCTGAACTGTCTGAAGTTTGATGGACAGGCGATACCCCAGCAGGGGGATAAAAAGAACAGGTTCGCTAAGGTACGACACACACCACGAGATCACGAGATAACGAGACCCTGGAAGAGCAGTGTGCCCCCACAAGTTGGTGGGAGCTGGAGGTCTGGTTCGAGGGAACCGACCATAGGCTGACAGGGTGAAAAGGGACGATCAGCGGGAACCTGGTGTGTGTGTCCACCCTTGCCTGGTTGCCGGGTTCACCGCGGAAGAACAGTCGTATCCGGAACGGAGGAGTCACAGTCGGTGACCACAGAAGACATAAAAAGGTTCGCCCGAAAGCTAACTGCGAAGAACATCAAAGGTCTGTTTGAAACAAAATTTGCATTCTCTCTCTCTCTCCAACGGCACAACAGCGATTACTGTGAACTGTACCAAGCTGAACTGAACTCTGCATCACTTGAGACTGGTCATTTTACCCTTAGACTGCGATAGAGCTTGGTTGATTCCTATTACCCTAGTCCTGTGTACATGCATGTATTATCATTGCTAACCTGTTGCATTTGTATCCTTACGATTAGAGTACTGTGTTACTTGTTTCTTTAATAAAACTTTATTAGTTTCTGTTAAACCAGACTCCAACTAAGTGGTCCATTTCTGCTGGTTTGGCAACCCAGTTACGGGGTACGTAACACTGTTCATTCAGAAATGTGATGGCAGAGGGGAAGAAGCTGCCCCTGTGGGTCTTCTCTGATGGTATCAGTCAGAAGAGAGCATGTCCTGGGCGATGGGAGTAGTGCAGAAGAAGAGACACAGAAGCAGAAAGAACATTTCTTTCCATTTTAGTCAGAACTGTAAAGAACAGAAGGAAATAATAAATGCAAGGCTAACATGTCTGTTAACTGAAAATCTCAAACTAAAATCCACCACTGGCAGTTTGGCTTGGAAGCAGTACCTTAACACCAAACTAATACCATTCCTTTACAGCGTCAGTTAAGTTATAAGAAGACCATCAGATATAGGAGCAACATTAGACAATTGGGCTCATCGAGTCTGCTCCGCCATTTCTTCATGACTGACCTCATGAACATCCTCTGACCCTCTCCAATGTCAGCACATCCTTTCTTAGATAAGGGGCCCAAAACTGCTCACAATACTCAACGTGAGGCCTTTCCAGTGTTTTATAAATTCTCAGCATTACATTCTTGCTTTCATAGTCTAGTCCTCTCAAAACAAATGTTAACATTGCATTTGCCTTCCTCACCACAGACTCAACCTGCAAATTAACCTTTAGGGAATCTTGCACGAGGACTGCCAAGTCCCTTTGCACTTCAGATTTTTGAATTTGCTCTCCATTCGGAGAAGTCTACGCTTTTATTTCTTCTACCAAAGTGCTTGACCATACACTTCCCGACACTATAATCCATCTGCCACTTTTTACCCATTCTCCTAATCTGTGTAAGTACTTCTGCAGACTCCCTGCTTTCTCTTTTTTTTTGGCGTGTGCCTGCGGGCGAGCAAGTCTGTGAGTGTGCATGCGTGTGCGTCCGTGACTGTGCGCCTGCGTGTCTGTGCGTGCGTCCGTGATGATGTCTTTTTCATGGCTTTTTTACAAGGTGCGGAGCGAGAGAGAGAGAGACTATCTGGCGCGCCGCTCCTCACACAGACATTTTGCAGTATTTTCCCTTTATTTTACGAGGTTGAGTTGCGATCTCGACACTCAACCCAGCACAGATGCAAAGCGTACTCAGGAGCGGACCGGACTGGTTTCGAACCCGGGAACCTCCACTCTCGGGTTCGGCGCCAATGTCATTGTGCCACCAGCCGGCCCGCCTCCCTGCTTCCTTAATACTACCTGCCCCTCCACCTATCTTCGTATCATCTGCAGACTTGGCCACAAAGCCATCAATTCCATCATCCAAATCATTGACATATAATTTAAGAAGATTGTAACGGAATTTTCTTTCCTGGAACATGAATGTGGTAAGCAGGCCGCATTGCAGTTGATCAACTTGAGTCAAGACTTGACAAGATGGAAGCAAAGGGAAGAGAGTTAAACACAATTACCAACAAACCCAAAGGAGCTTGGGTGTATGCGATTGCCAACTTCTTCAGCTGCCCACCCGCAAGAGTGCCTGCTTTTATTTATTTATTTACTGAGCTACAGCCCAAAGCACATCCTTTAGCCCTTTGAGCTGCAGTACCAGAAACCCCAGCTTAACCCTACGCTAATCATGGGACAATTTATGATGACCAACTAAGCTACTAACCGGAAAGCCTGTGGACTATGGGAGGAAACCGGAGCACCCGGAGAAAATACACGCATTCCATGGGGTGGACGTACAAACTCTTTACAGAGGACTCTGAGCTGCGGGGCCCCGATCTGCAATAGCATCGCACCATCCGCTACGCTGCCGTGTGGCAGTGACTGTGTGGTTACAACTGGGACTGTTAAAGGAATACAACAACTCCTTGGTATGCAACGCATGGATGCAGAGGCAGATGTTTTCCGTGAAGCAGGGAAATGAGATGTCAAACACCATCTGGTTAGGGTTGGGAAGAAGCAGCAGTTAATGCCCTAGTGTGTCTTGAGGAGAACTAAAAGCTGTGATGGAGAGACCGATGAGGGTGGGCACACCTTATACCCTGGGGAGCCAGCTGAGTGTGTCAAGGAATTGGACCACAGTTGAGGATTTGTTTTGCCTGGCAATGGGTGCAGACAAATTGCTTTTGGCATGTTGAATACTCAGAGAAGGGGTAACGTTAGAAGAGTCAGAGATGGACCATAGCCAGGAGCAGAGAGATCTGAGGAGTAGAATTGCTTCTGGCATGTTGAGAAGAGCTTGTATTTACCTAGTTTCAACACCACGTTCGGTGGACCCAACTGGAGGAAAATGTGGTTCAGAATCTCCAGAGGAATCTCAGCAATAATTGGAAAGTGCAGGTGAGAGTCTAAGTGGGCGGTAACTGCAGCAGTGGCCTTGGAGAAGGGGTAGCAGTGAAAGAGCCGGGAGCTGAGAGATAAAACCTAGAACGTAGAACCTTGCAGCACAGTTCAGGCCCTTCAGCCCAAGATGCTGTGACAACCCTTTCACCTACTCCAACATCAATCTACTTTGAGATTTGAGGAGTAGATGCAACCGAATCGAAGAGCAGAAATCAATGTTCAGAAGGAAGTTTTACTTTTACACATTGATCATCAGAATTGGACAGAAACCAAAACCAGCAAAGGTCAAGGTCGGCACTAACAGGTGCTGCAGGAATACAGTGACACAGGGATACAGCGATGCAGGAATACAGTGATGTGGGAATACAGCAATGTGAGAATACAGTGACGCAGGAATACAGTGACACAGGGATACAGTGATACAGAAATACAGAAATACAGTGACACAGGAATACAGTGATGCAGGAATACCCCAACAGAGGAATACAGTGACGCAGGAATACAGCAACACAGGAAACAGTGACTTGAGAATACAGTGATGTGAGAATGCAGGAATACAGTGACACAGGAATACATTGACACAGGAATACAGTGATGCAGGAATACATTGAAGTAGGAATACAGCCCCAAAAAATACATTGACGTAGAAATACAGTGACGCAGGAATACAGTGACGCAGGAATACAGTGATGTAGAAATACAGTGACTCAGGAATACAGTGACGCAGGAATACAGTGACGCAGGAATACAGTGATGCAGGAATACAGTGATGTAGAAATACAGTGACTCAGGAATACAGTGACGCAGGAATACAGTGATGCAGGAATACAGCCCCACAAAATACAGTGACGCAGGAATACAGTGACACAGGAATACCCCAAAACAGGAGTACAGTGACACGAGAATACTGTGACATAGGAATACAGTGACACTGACAGGAATTCCAGTGTTAACGGGAATACTGATGCTGACAGGAATTCCGATACCGCAGAAATACCGAGAGACAACTGCTGCAGGGATATATCTCTTGCTGAAGTTCGTGAATTACAGCAAACAAACGTGATGGTCATGGTTCCCAATGGAAAGCTGTGTGTGGTTCTCCAGAACTACCTGTTTAATCTGCAGAGCCATGGCCAGTGTGCAGAGGAAGAAGTCTATGAATGTTCAAGATATTCCTGCAGGTGAGCGACCAAGTCAACACAGACCCAGCCTGGAACATTCCACAATGACTAATAACATAGAGCATGCAATGTTATTGCTCAGTATGGCTCCTCAATACACAATGTTCTCCAGAGCTTTTAACCTACTCCGAGGTTAAACTAACCCAGCCCTCCCACATAGCCATCAAGTTTTTTTATCAATGTGCCTATCTGTCAGTACCTCCAGTTGAACTTTGTTTATTTGTGTGTTCTCCCCCGAGCCATCAGTTCAACTGCAGGTACTAACACTACCTACGAGTTTCTTAAATGTCCCTAATCTACCCGCTTCTACCATCGCTTACCATTCTCTGTGTAGAAAACCTACATCTGACATCTCCCCTATACTTTCCTCTAAGCATCTTAAAATTATGCCCCATTGTACAGTATTAGACATTTCTGCCATAGAAAAAAACCTCTGACTGTCCACTCTATCTACATCTCTGATCATCTTGTACACCTCTATTAAGTCACCTCTTATCCCCTTTCACTCCAAAAAGAAAAACCCTAACTCACTCAACCTCTCCTCTTAAGACATAAACTCCAATCCAGGCAGCATCCTGGTAAATCTCCTCTGCACCGTCTCTAAATCTTCCACATCTTTCTATAATGAGGTGACCAGAACTGAACACAATACTGTATTGCAAGTCAGGGTTTTATCAGGGTTTTATAGAGCTGCAACATCACCCAGTGGCTCTTGAACTCAATTCCCTGACTAATAAAGCTAACAAACCATATTGCTTTCTTAACCCCCTTCCCCATTGACGTATGAGGTAACTTTGAGTGACCTATAGAAGTGGACCCTAAGATCCCTCTGTTCCTCCACACTGCCAAGAATCCTGCCATTAATCCTATATTCTATCTTCAAGTTTGACCTTCCAAAGTGAATCATTTCACACATCTCTAGATTGAACTCCACCTGCCACTTCTCAGCCCAGCTCTGCACACTGTCAACATCCTTCTGTAGCCTTTGACAACCTCCACTATCCACAACACCAGCAACCTTTGTGTCATCTACAAACTTACTAACCCGCCCTTCCACTTCCTCATCCAAGTCACTTATACAAATCACAGAGGGCAGGGGTCCCAGAACAGATCCCTGCGGAACACCACTAGATACCAACCTGTAAACAGAATTAGTCCATCTCCTACCACCTTCCACCTTCTGTGGCCAAGGCAATTCTGAATCCACGCTGGTAAGTTTCTCTGGATCTTATGCTTCCTGACTTTTGTCAAATCCATGTACACCACATCCACTTCTCTACCTCAGTCAGTTTGTTTTGCACTTCAATCAGGTTCATGAGGTGTGACCTGCCCTTCACAAAGCTATGCTGACTATCCCCAATTGGCTTTAATTAGCATTTAGACGGGCAGGGCATGGAGGGATATGGACCATGTGCAGGCAGATGGAATTAGTTTGAATTGGGCTTCATGATTGACACTGATATGATGGGCTGAAGGGCCAGATCCTTAGCTGTACATTTTAATTTAGAGATTCAGCATGATATCGGGCTCTTCCAGCCCAGTGAGACAACGCCGCCCAATTTCCGCCGCTGTCTGTAAGGAGTTTGTATTTGCTCCCCGTGACCGCATGGGTTTCCTCTGGGTGCTCCAGTTTCCCCCCACATTCCAAAGGTTAATTGGTTAGTTGGTCATTGTAAACTGTCCTGGGATTAGGCTAGGATTAAATTGGGGAATTGCTGGAGGCCATGGCTCAAGGGCCAGAAGGGCCATACTGTATGTCAATAAAAATTGCACCAATGTGGCCGAGTTGCCTAGTAACCCGTACATGTTTGCGATGTGGGAGGAAACCAGAGCACCTGGAGGAAATGCACGCAGTCATGGAGAGAACAGACAACCCGTTAAAGATAGTGGTGGGAATGAAACCCTGATCACTGGTGCTGTAATGGTGTTACACTGAGCATTATGCTACTGTGTTCAATGTTCCTTCACTAAATGAATTATCTGCTTGTTTTCAATTTGCTGTTTGTACAGTGCTTGCCAAAATGATTTCGTTTGCGGTAAAGTGCTTACTGATGAGCTGAGGTTATAAAAGACACCGGAGAAACATTTGTCCTTCCTTCCTACCGTCAGACGGCGTGGTGTTAATTCTGGCTGCATGATATGAATCTATCGTATTCCAGCCCCCACACTCTCCCTGGAGCAGCCCCCACTGTGTGATATGTTTTCTGGTGGAGGTCTGGCCTCTGTAATTGTGACTGATGATCCCACAGTCCTAGTCTGCTGTGGGCGCCCAACACATAGCCTGAAAATCTCAAGATGCAGAGTAATTGCACAGATAAAGTAACACAGGAGGGCTGTGAAAGGTGATATAATTCACACCCTGCACTAGAGAAGTAATAATAAAGCAGGCAGCCCTGTAATTTGTCTGAGAGACACTTAGTTTCTCTGGGAGTAATGGCTTTGAAAGAGCTTGTTTTCCTATGTAAACAGCATGCCCAAGATTCATGAGAATGTGTTTCTAATTAACAAATCAATGGCAAAGATTAACATTCTCCATGATGACCAACATTATCACTTGGAGGTTGGATTGGCCACAGTGCTAGATGCTGGCTCCTCCCAGCTGCCCACAGGCCTCTCCAGCAACAGCTTCTGCCATGCCATTCCTCATCCACCAGCTGCTGTGCTCTGGCAAGGCTTCTGTAAATACTGCCGCGGTAACCTCCACTATCTTATAAGACCATCGGATATAGGAGCTGCACTAGCCCAGCAAGTCTGCTCCACCTTTCCATCAAGGCTGATCGATTTCCATCTCAGCCACAATCTCCTGCCTTCACTCCGTAATCTTTCATTCCCTCGCTAATCAAAAGCCCACCAGCCTCTGCCTTAAATATACTCAATGACTTGTCCTCCACAGCCACACATGGCAACAAATTCTACAGATTCACCATTCTCTGGCTGAAGAAATTAGTCCTCATCTGCATTCTAAATGAACATCCCTCTATTCTGAGGCTGTGCCCTCTGGTCCTAAACTCCCCCATAGGAAACGTTCTCTCAACACCCACTCTACTGAGACCTTTCAACGTTTGATAGATTTCAATTAGATCCCCCTCTTATTCTTCAAAATTCCAGCGAGTGGAGGCCCAAAGGCATCAATCACTCCTCATATGATAAGAATTTCAATCCTGGAATCATTTTCTTGAAACTCCTTTCAACCCTCTCCAATATCAGCATATCCTTTCTTAGATAAGGGGCAGTTTTTCTTCCAATACTACAAGTGAATTCTCACCAGTGACTTATAAAGCCTCAACATTACGTCCTTGCTTCTGTATTCTAGTCCTCTCAAAATGAATGCTAGCATTGCATTTGCCTTCCTCACCACTGACTCAACCTGCAAATTAACCTTTAGGAAAACATGCATGAGGACTCCCATGTCCCATTACACCTCAGATTTTTGGAATTTCTCTACATTTAGAAAATAGTCTACACTTCTATTTCTTCTTCCAAAGTGCATGACCATACACTTCGCAACACTGTATACCACCTGCCACTTCTTTACCCAATCTCCTAATCTGTCCAAGTCCTACTTTCTCTACTTTCTCAAAACTACCTGCCCCTCCACCTATCTTTGTATCGTTCACAAACTTGGCCACAAAACTATCAATTCCATCATCCGAATCACTGACACATAACGTAAAAAGATGTGCTCCCAACATAGACCCGTAGAAAACCACTAGTCACATAGTCATAGTCATAGTCATACTTTATTGACCCCGGGGGAAATTGGTTTTCGTTACAGTTGCATCATAAATAATAAATAGTAATAAAACCATAAATACTTAAATAGTAATATGTAAATTATGCCAGGAAATAAGTCCAGGACCAGCTTATTGGCTCAGGGTGTCTGACCCTCCAACGGAGGAGTTGTAAAGTTTGATGGCCACAGGCAGGAATGACTTCCTATGACGCTCTGTGTTGCATCTCGGTGGAATGAGTCTCTGGCTGAATGTACTCCTGTGCCTAACCAGTACATTATGCAGTGGATGGGAGACATTGTTCAAGATGGCATGCAACTTGGACAGCATCCTCTTTTCAGACACCACCGTCAGAGAGTCCAGTTCCATCCCCACAACATCACTGGCCTTACGAATGAGTTTGTTGATTCTGTTGGTGTCTGCTACCCTCAGCCTGCTGCCCCAGCACACAACAGCAAACATGATCACACTGGCCACCACAGACTCGTAGAACATCCTCAGCATCGTCCGGCAGATGTTAAAGGACCTCAAGGACCTCAGTCTCCTCAGGAAATAGAGACAGTTCTGACCCTTCTTGTAGACAGCCTCAGTGTTCTTTGACCAGTCCAGTTTATTGTCAATTCATATCCCCAGGTATTTGTAATCCTCCACCATGTCCACACTGACCCCCTGGATGGAAACGGGGGTCACCGGTACCTTAGTTCTCCTCAGGTCTACCACCAGCTCCTTAGTCTTTTTCACGTTAAGCTGCAGATAATTCTGCTCACACCATGTGACAAAGTTTCCTACCGTAGCCCTGTACTCAGCCAGGAAAGGTTTTCTTTTATCCTACTCTTTGACTCCTGTCCATCAGCCAATGATCAATCCATGCTCATATCGTTCCTGTAATGCCACAGGCCCTTAACCTGTTAAACAGACTCATGTATAGCACCTTGTCAAAGGCCTTCTGAAAACCCATGTGTATAGTATCCACTGATTCTCTTTTGACTATCCTTCTTGCTATTTCTTCAAAGAATTCTAACAGATTTGTCAAGCAATAATTTCTCTTAAGAAAACCATGTTGACTTTGACCTATTTTAGCATGTACCTCCAAGAACCCCAAAACCACATCTTTAGCAATCGACAGCAACATCTTCCCAGCCACTGAGAACAGACTAATATGCTTCTGATTGTCTTTCTTCTGCCTCTCCCTCTTCTTGTAGAGTGGTATGACAGTTGCAATTTTCCAGTCCTCCAGAACTAGGTCAGAATTTATTGATTCTTGAAAGATCATTGCTAATGCCTCCACTTTCTCTTCAGCCACTCCTTTCAGAACCCTGGGGTGTACACCATCTGGTCCAAATGATTTATCTACCTTCAGACCTTTCTGTTTCCCAAGAACCTTCTCCCTAGTAATAGCAACTTCACACACTTCTGACCCCTGACACTCTCGAACGTCCAGCATATTGCTAGTGAAGGTTGATGCAAAATATTAATTCAGTTCTTCTGCTATTTCCTTGTCCCCCACTACTACCTCTCCAGCATCATTTTCCAGCAGTCCTATATCTAGTCCCTCCTCTCTTTTACTCTTTATATATCTACAGAAACGTTTGGTATCCTTTTCAATAGTATTGGGTAGCTTACTTTTGTATTCCATCTTTTCACTCTTTATGGCTCTTCTAGTTGCCTTCTGTTGGTTTTTAAAAGCTTCCCAATCCTCTAACTTCCGACTAATGTTTTCTCTATTACAGTGTATGCCCTCTTTTTGGCTTTTATGTTGGCTTTGACTTCTCTTAGCCAAGGTGGTTTCATTTTACTTTTTGAATACTTCTTCTTTGTGCTCTATCCACAACGATTCAACACCTTCCACCTCTTCCTAATGATTTAATTTCATTTTTTACCAACAGAGACACGCCTTCCTGTCTGTTCTTTGAATACAATGTGTATCCTTGGACATTAAGCTCCCAGCTAATGATTCAGTGATGCCTACAATATCATACTTGCCCAGGTCTTGGAGTTTACTGATTAATTTTGAGGGGACACTGGTGTTAAATGCTGACCTGTAGTCAATAAGCAGCATCCTGGTGTTTGCATCTTTGCTGTCCAAATGTTCCAGGGTTGTATGAAGAGCCAATGAGATAGCATCTGCTGTCAACCTGCTGCTTCGGTAGGCAAATTGGAGCAGATCCAAGTGGCCACTCAGAACTGATATGTTTCACCACCAGCCTCTCAAAACACCTCACCATTACGGATGTAAGTGCCACTGGGCAATAGTCATTGCAGGCAAGTTGTCATGCTCATCTTGGGCACAGGTATGATTGAAGCCTGCTTGAAGCAGGTGGGTACCACCCACTGCTGGAGCGAGAGGTTGAAGATATCCATGAACACACCAGCCCAGGCCTTCAGTACTCAGCCAGGTATTCCATCCGGACTGGATGCTTTCCTTGGAGCCATTTTCACCACACTACCTGTGTCCTAGCAAACAAGTTCAACATCTCTGAAGATCTGTCCTGAGTCCAACATGTTGATGCAGTTACAAATAAGGCAACCCAGAGGCTATATTTCATTAGAAGGTTGAGGAAAATTGGTATGTCACCAAAGACTCCAGCAAATTTCAATGGATAGACAATGAAGAGAACCCTGACTGGTTGTGTCACAGTATGGCACGGAAGAGCCAATACACAGGATTACAAGAGGCTGCAGAGGGTGGCAAGTTCGGCAAAATCATGAACACAAGCCACCCCACCATCAAGGACATCATCAAAAGCCAATGCCTCAAAAACCCTTCCAGAGAAAGGGTCTCAGACAGAAATGTTGATTTCTTACTCTTTTCCATAGATGCTGCCTGACCTGCTGAGTTCCTCCAGCATTTTGTGTGTATTGCTTTGGATTTCCAGCATCTGCAGATTTTCTCATGTTTATGAAGCTTCAGAAAGACAGCATCCATGATTAAGGACCCCCATTCCCCAGGACATGCCCTCTTCTCATTGTCATCATCAGGGAGAAGGTACAGGAGCCTGAAGACACACACTCAGCACTTTAGGAACAGCTTCTTCCCCTCCAGCATCGGATTTCTGAACGGTCCATGAACACTGCCACAATATTTTTCTCTCTATTTGCTCTATTTATTTATTTTTAATATGCACTTTTTATTATAATTTATAGTTTTTGTCATGTATTGCACTTCACTGCTATCGCAAAACTTCACATTTCAAGACAGATGCCAGTGATATTAAATGAGATTCTGATTCTCTGCGCTCTCCAGGGCAAGGGACAATCTCCTGAAGAGACCCTGCAGGTCAAACAGCGTCTGTGAAGGCAGAAGGATGGTTGATGTTTTGGGTTGAGACCCTGCGTCAGGACCAGTGCTGTTCCCAGCACCTGCACACCCTCGGGCTCTCAATGCCCGGCAATCCTTTCCATATTCTGATCATCATCGCTCTCCACACCATCCTCATCAACTCAGCTGACAGACCCCTCCTACTCCGATGGATTCTGATGTTTATAATCCAAGTCAGTAAAGAGACATAAACCTTATTGCTTTTCGATCGTTTTATTAAATGTTAACAGAACAGAGAAGAATTGAAACGGACAATGATAGAGGTCTACTAAGCAAAGAGAGAGAGAGATAAAAG
This sequence comes from Mobula birostris, assembly GCF_030028105.1. Taxonomy (NCBI): domain Eukaryota; kingdom Metazoa; phylum Chordata; class Chondrichthyes; order Myliobatiformes; family Myliobatidae; genus Mobula; species Mobula birostris. Next base: position 5,514,222 of record NC_092387.1, on the reverse strand, counting down.
AACGAAGATAGTGCCCAGCGTGGACCTGCTATTATTATACCATAGATCAGGGGAATTCTATTCAAATTTGTAGATAAGAGCCAACCAATGAGATACCCACTATTTAAAGAATACAAGAGAAGCTGCTAGAAGTTTCTAGAATTATACCATGTGACCACCAGGGAACACTTCGAATAACTGGATATACTCACTGTAACCACTAGGAAGCATATTAAACTATTCCATGCCTATAATAAATACATCAAACAGAAAGTTCAAAGTAAACTTATTATCAAAGTACATTTATATTACCATATACAATCCTGATATTCATTTTCTTGTGGGCATACTCAATAAATCTATAGGATAATAACCATAACAGAATCAATGAAAGGCCGTCCAACTTCGGCATTCAACCAGAGTGCAGAAGACAATGAACAAAAAGAAAGAAATAATAATAATAAATAAGCAATAATTATTGAGAACAGGAGACAAAGAGTCCTTGAAAATGAGTCTATTGGTTGCGGGAACATTTCAATGATGGGGCAAGTGAAGTTGAATGAAGTTACCTCCTTTGGTTCAAGAGCCTGATGGTTGAGGGGTAATAACTGTTCCTGAAGCTGGTGGTGTGGCTCCTGAGGCCCCTGTACCTTCTCTCCTGTACCAGCAAAGAGAAGAGAGCATGTCTTGGATGACGGGGGTCCCTGATGATATATGCTGCTTTCCCACAACAGCGATCCATGTCGATGTGCTCGATGGTTGGGAGGGCTTTACCCGTGATGGACTAGCCCATATCCTCTTCTTTTTGTAAGTTTTTCCATTCAAGAGCATTGATGCTTCCATACTAGGTGATGCAGCCAGTCAATATACTCTCCACTACATATCTGTAGAAGTTTGTTAATGTTTTAGATGTCATTCTGAATTCCTACAAACTCCTAAGGAAGTAGAGGTGCTGCAATGCTGTCTTCATAACTGCCTTCACGTGCTGGGACCAGGGCAGCTCCTCCAAAATGATAACACCGAGGAACTTGAAGTTGCTGACCCTCTAATGAGAACCGGCTCATGCACCTCTGGTTTTCTTCTCATGAAGACAATAAACAGCAGACAATTAATTGTTAAACTGCAGAGAAAATAACAATTAAATGGTTTAATCTAAGAATTAAACAGTTAGATCCAACACCTCCTTTAGACATGGTTTCAGCAGTCTCGCACAAACTTTCACCTTCCTCCTCCTCTTCCAGCGTGCTGCTAGCCATGGTCATGGAACCACACTTTGGGTCATTTGTTTAAATATGGAAGACTAGAAGGTATTGGAGCAGAATGAGGCCATTCAGCCTCTCGGGTCTGCCCCACCATTCAATGGATGATTTATTTTTCATGCTTGTTCTTCTGCGCATAATCCTTAACTCTTTTACCAATAAAGAACCTATCAATCTCTGACTGTCCCTTGTAGCACCACGGTAGTGTAGCAGTTCAGACAATGCTATTACAATTCGGTGCATCAAAATCTGGTGTTCAATCCCAGTGTCACCTGTAAAAAAGTTGGCATGTTTTTCCTATGTGTGAGTGGGTTTCCTCCCACGGTTCAAACACATACCGGTTAGTAGGTTCATTGGTCATTGTAAGTTGTCCTGTGATTAGTCTAGTGTTAAATAGATGGGTTGTTGGGCCAGAAAGGGCCTATTCCATGTTGTATCTCTGAATAAAAATAAACTAAGTATACCCAATGCTCGGCCTACACAGTCGTCTGTGACAACTAATTCCACAGATGTATAAGACCTTGGTCAGACCCCACTTGGAGTAATGTGTTCAATTCTGGTCACCTCACTACAGGAAGGATGTGGATGCTATAGAGAGAGTGCAGGGGAGATTTACAAGGGTGTTGCCCGGATTGGAGAGCATGCCTTATGAGAATAGGTTGAATGAATTTGGCCTTTTCTCCTTGGAGCGACGGAGGATGAGAGGTGACCTGATAGACGTGTATAAGATGATGAGAGGTTTTGATCGTGTGGATAGTCAGAGGCTTTTTCCCAGGGCTGAAATGGCTAACACGAGGGGGTATTGGTACAAGGGGGATGTCAGAGGTAAGTTTTTCACACAGAGAGTGGTGGGTGTGTGGAATGTACTGCCAGCAAAGGTGGTAGAGGCGGATACAATAGGGTCTTTTAAGAGACTCTTAGATAGATACATGGAGCTTAGAAAAATGGAGGGCTATGCGCTAGGGAAATTCTGGGCAGTTTCTAGAGCAGGTTACCTGGTCGTCACAATATTGTGGGCCAAAGAGCCTGTAACGTGCTGTAAATTCTCTATGTTTCTATGTTTCTAGTGTTATGTATCCTTAGGGGTCATATTTTTATGGACTATACCTTTAAGAAGAGAGAGAGAGTTGTACAACAGAAACACCTTGTTATTAAGAGAGAGAGAGGGGCGAAGACTGCTTTGAAATGGTGTTATGGTTTCTCTGCAGCATGTTTACACTTTTGCAAGGACACTACCAGCTTCTAAGTTCTTACAGAGAGAGAAGGGAGGAGCTACTTGATGGACAGCTGGTGTTCAGCATGATGAGATAAATAGAAGGTCAGCTGATAGACTCACAGACACATGGTTTTGGACACTGAATGAGCTTTGTTGTGCTCACAGAAAAGGTGGGTTTTGGAGGATCGATCAGGTGGATCGATCAGTGGCTCTCACAGTGTGAAAAGGGTGGGACTAGTGGGGAGTTATTCGTGTGTCCGACCTTCGCCTGGGTTGATAATTCCACCACAGAAGAACAGTCCCCTTTGTTATGGTCACAGTCGGTGACTTCTAAAGGATTTTGGAGGACAACGGGAAGATCGACAGCGTCAGCTCACCTGAAGACTCAAATCTCTCTCTCTCCATCACTACTCAACTCAATATCATGAACTGAACTGAACTTTACTCATCATCGTAAGACTATCTATTTACCCCTAGACTTAAAGAAGCTTGGTTTTCATATATTTCCACAATTATACATATCTAATCATTGCTAACCTGTTTTATATATCTGATTTTATATTACTGTATTGCGTAGTTACTCATAAATGCCATTAGTTAATAGCAATACTGGACTCCAAAGTGTTTTCCATTTCTGCTGGTTCTTCAACCTGTCATGGGGTATGTGACGCTAGATTCACCACTCTCTGGCGAAGAAATCCAGAGAACAGAGAAATCTCTGTTCGAAAGAGACATCCCTCTATTCTGAGGCTGTGCCCTCTGGTCCTAGACTCCCCCACTAAAGGAAACATTGTCTCCACATTCACTCCATCTTGGCCTTTCAATATTCGATAAGTTTCAGTGAGGCTCCCCCATCCTTCTGAACTCCCGTGAATACAGACAATGAGCCATTCACACGTTTACCCTTTCACTCCTGGACCATTCTCATAAACCTTCTCGCCTCTCCAGGGTCTGAACATCCTTCCACAGATAAAAGACACAAAACTGCTTGCAATATTCCCAACATGTTCTGACCAGTGCCTGATAAAACCTCAGCATTACAACCTGTCTCTATATGTTGACTTCTGTATTCTCACTGAAGCTCGTCCTTCCCAATCCCTCGCTCACTAATACTGTAACTCAGCTCAGATTGCCTTCCAGCTGATCCTGGTGACTTCTCAGTTTGATCTGGAACACTTCCCCACCCTGGTTGACAAATTGTACTGCGGCCAGACAGCGTGTGCTGATGCCTGTTTAGTGCAGTGTTCGGCTGTACCCTATGTGGAGACAGTGACTTTGCTGTCAGCTGAACCAAGTACGAATGCATTGCTTGGGCTTTTACTTCTTCCTTCATTGTTACTGGGACAGCAGTAAAAAATTGGTTTAATAGCATGTGAGAGGTCTGATTTCAGTCGAGCCCTGATGATGGGGACTGAGCAGATGGATAGTGAAAATTACAACAGCCTACCATGATCCTACTGCCGCCCCTGTGGAACACAGAACACGTGACCCATAACATACAACATACTACACAGAACATACAACAGTACAGAGACACAAGAGATCCCATAGATGCTGGAAATCCAGATCAGCACACACCAAATGCTGGAGGGACTCAGCAGGTCAGGCAGCATCCATAAATGGAAATAAGCACTTGATGGTTTAGGCTGAGACCCTTCACCAGGAGAAGAGTACAGCTCAGGAACAGGCCCACAGGCCACAATATCTGCACCCAATATGATGGTGAATTAAACTATATCCCTTGTGCCTATATCCCTTTTATCAGTATCCCTTCATCCCTGTTTATTCATGTTTTATTATCAAAGTATATACACGAGGGGTGATTGATAAGTTTGTGGCCTAACGTAGGAGTCAATTTTAGAAAACCTAGCGCATTTATTTTTCCTACATTTACACACTTACTCCAGCGGTCGCGGAGCATACGGATCCCTTCCTTGTAGAGGTCCGTGTCTTGGACCTCCAGATAGTGGTTCACAGCAGGGGTGATTGATAAGTTCATGGCCCAAGGTAGAAGGAGATGAGTTGATATTTCAAACTTTCTGCATTTCCACTCAAAGAGTTGAAATGCACATGCATGTAACGACAGCTGTATAACTCATCTCTTTCTACTTTAGGCCACAAAGTTATCAATCACCCCTGCTGTGGACCACTTCTACAAAGAAGGGATCCATATGCTCCACGACCACTGGACTAAGTGTGTAAATATAGGATGTTGAAAAATAAATGTGGTAGGTTTTCTAAAATTGACTCCTTCTACCTTAGGCCACGAATTTATCAATCACTCCTCGTATGTCACCATATATATGCCTGGTTCATTTTCTTGTGGGCATACTCAATAAATCCAAAACCATAATAGAATCAGTGAAAGACCGCACCAACAGGTCAATAACCAGTGTGTAAAAGACTGCAAACTGTGCAAATACATAAAGAAAGAAAAAATAAATAAATATGTAGACCGTGGGATGAAGAGCCCTTGAAAGTGAGTCAATAAGTTGTGGGAACAGTTCAGTGACGGGACAAGTGAAGTTCTCCCCTCTGGTTCAGGAGCCTGATGGTTGAGGGGTATTAACTGCTCCTGAACCTGGTGGTGTGGAGCCTGAGGTTCTTGTATCCCTTCCTGATGGCAGCAGTGAGGAGAGAGCGTGGCCTGGGGGGCAGGGAGCTCTGATGACGGATGCTGCTTTCCTGTGACAATGCTTCATGTAGATGTGCTCAATGGTGGGGAGGACTGGGCCATATCCGCTACTTTTTGTAGGATTTTCAATTCAAGGGCATTGCTGTTTCTATACCAGGCAGAGATGCAACCAGTCAATATACTCTCCAGTACACATCCATCGAAGTTTGTCAAAGTTTGTCTAACAGCCTCCTGAACGACTTCATTATATCTGACTTCGCCCCCCCGCCCCACCCCAGGCAGTGCATTCCTGTCACCCATCAGTCTTTGTGCAAAAACACTTACCCCTTCACCTTAAACACATATCCTCTACTATTAGAGGTTTGGACCCTGGGTGAAAGATTCTGGACTTGACTTTCACCTGTCATGATGATCGGGTGAGGGATTCCCGGAGGGTGCCTCGCCCTGTCACTGGGGACAGCGGTGGCGACGGTAGCTGCCTCCCTCGTGAACCTGCAAGGCCAGGAAGAGACAGCAGTGAGCTGGTGAGGTGACTCCACTCTCTGACCTCACCAGCTGCTTCCAAAAGTAAACTGGAGATTTGGCTTATTATTATCATGGTGAAAAACTGTTTTGTCTGCCGTCCATACTGATCATTTTGTACAAAAGAAAACACTAATAGAAAACAGAACATTGTTACAGTTACAGAGAAAATGCAATGCAGGCAGACGTAAGATGCAAGGTCATAACGAGGTAGATTGTGAGGTCAAGAGTCCCTCAAACTAGGGAACTGATTAATACTCATCTAATAGAGGAAGTCGTCCTTAAGTCTGGTGGTACATTTTCAGAAGTAGACAGAGGAACAGGGATTTCTGGTGCCTGCTGAACTATAAGCTTTCTGTTGGGTTTAAGCCCTGATCGTCTCCCACACTGGTGTGAGAGTGCTGCAGGCCTGGTATAACACTATTCCAGCACCAGAGCTTTGGGTTCATTTCCTGACACTGCCTGTAAGGTGGAGTTTGTTTGTTTTGCCTGTGACCGTGTGGGTTTCCTCTGGGTGCTCTGGTTTCCGCCCACAGTCCAAAGGCCTATGTGCTACGGTTAGTAAGCTGTGAACATGCTACTTTGGTGCCTGAGGCGTGGTGACACTGCAAGCTGCCCCTCGCACTGTGTTGGTTGCTGACGTAATTGACACTTTTTACAAGCTGTTTTAATATCCCTATAACCATGTGCAAATGAAGCTAATCTCTATAATCTTTGCTGCCACTGGGGTTTGAGGACTGGCTCCCGAGGTACAGGAAAAGGTCCATCTATTCCAGGGTCACGCCTTTCCCAGTACCTCAGATGTTTAACAGCGGGGCCAGCTCCATAGAGCAGGGGTCCCCAACCTTTTTTGCACCGTGGACCAGTTTAATATTGACAATATTCTTGCGGACTGGCCGACAAGTGGGGAGGGGGGGTGTTCAAGTAGGGTTAAACTCACCTCAACATGTCTTTTACAGTTAGGGTTGCCAACTTTCTCACTCCCAAATACGGGACAAAAGTAGCAGTCAAATCCTGGGACACTTTAGCCCAGGAAAGACTACCATGACCATGAAGCCTTGCGCAGGCACCTGTGTGTGCATACGTAACGAGCGCATGCGCGTACGGGCCAATTCTTTTCCCCCACAAATCGGTTTTGCCTTCAACTTCCCGACTATACTGTACATGCATCATTTTTACTTTATATAGGCTGTGTACTTATCATATCATTCCTGCTTTTACTATATGTTAGTGTTATTTATTTTCAGCTTTATGTGTTATTTGGTATGATTTGTTAGGTTATTTTTTGGGTCTGGGAACGCTCAAAAATTTTTCCCATATAAATTAATGGTAATTGCTTCTTCGTTTCACGCCATTTTGGCACGAAAGGTTTCATAGGAATGCCCTACCTTAGCAGGGGAAATACGGGACAAACCAACTTAGCCCAATATACGGGATGTCCCAGGAAATACAGGACAGTTGGTAACCTTATGTTCAAATTCAACAGTGCGTGACAGGGAATGAGGAAAGGTGCAGCTGACTCCTATCGTTTCCCCTCGGCCCGGCAGCGCATGCTTTGCGGCCCGGTGGTTGGGGACCGCTGGTGCAGAGGACCTGGTCCTGCAGACGTAAAGGCTGATGCTTCCTCATACTTCGTCGAGGGAATAGTGTTGACGTGGACCTTAGCCTCCGAGCTTGTGCTTATCCACGTCCTACGACTCATAGGCTTCTGGTGATCCATTGTTATTTGTCATTTATATCAATGATCTGGATGATAATGTGGTAAATTGGATCAGCAAGACTGCTGATGATACAAAGATTGGAGGTGTAGTAGACAGTGAGGAAGGTTTTCAGAGCCTGCAGACAGACTTGGACCAGCTGGAAAAATGGGCTGAAAAATGGCAGATGGAGTTTAATACTGACAAGTGTGAGGTATTGCACGTTGGAAGGACAAACCAACGTAGAACATACAGGGTTAATGGTAAGGCACTGAGGAGTGCAGTGGAACAGAGAGATCCGGGAATACAGATACAAAATTCCCTAAAAGTGGCGTCACAGGTAGATAGGGTCGTAAAGAGAGCTTTTGGTACATTGGCCTTTATTAATCAAAGTATTGAATATAAGAGCTGGAATGTTATGATGAGGTTGTATAAGGCATTGGTGAGGCCGAATCTGGAGTATTGTGTTCAGTTTTGGTCACCAAATTACAGGAAGGATATAAATAAGGTTGAAAGAGTGCAGAGAAGGTTTACAAGGATGTTGCCGGGACTTGAGAAACTCAGTTACAGAGAAAGGTTGAATAGGTTAGGACTTTATTCTCTGGACCGTAGAAGAATGAGGGGAGATTTGATAGAGGTATATAAAATTATGATGGGTATAGATAGAGTGAATGCAAGCAGGCTTTTTCCACTGAGGCAAGGAGAGAAAAAAACCAGAGGACATGGGTTAAGGGTGAGGGGGGAAAAGTTTAAAGGGAACATTAGGGGGGGCTTCTTCACACAGAGAGTGGTGGGAGTATGGAATGAGCTGCCAGACGAGGTGGTAAATGTGGGTTCTTTTTTAACATTTAAGAATAAATTGGACAGATACATGGATGGGAGGTGTATGGAGGGATATGGTCTGTGTGCAGGTCAGTGGGACTAGGCAGAAATGGTTCGGCACAGCCGAGAAGGGCCAAAGGGCCTGTTTCTGTGCTGTAGTTTCTATGGTTCTATGGTTCTATCCACCTTCCAGAGAAGAGGCAATTCCACATGTCCATTTATTCCCATGGATTGGCTGCATGTCGGCAAACCAGGCTCAGTAACTTTTCTGCAGCTCTCAGAAGCTGCATCTTCACATGCAGGCTCAGATTTCCAGTGAATTCCAACCAATAGAGACACCTCAGGACCAGTACATTTTGGCCCAGTTAAGCAGCTGCCACAATTAGCTGAAGTTTCATGAAAATAGTTTAAAAAGTATTAAAAAAAGACAAACTGTCATTTAACTGAGTAACAAATTATGTATTTAAATAAAATACAGAACAAGTTAGAACACCACCGATATTACTACAGTACTATAAAACTGCCTAGGGTGGGAGTGAGGTCAGTTGTAATGGACATGTTCAGGAGACTATTAGACAAATTTCTATAGATGTGTGGTGGAGAGTGTGGTGATATGGCTTGTCAGAACGTGATTAGAGAGAGTTCTGAGCATGTGCAGAAATGATAGAATGATCAAGAGCATGGTACTGTAAAAATGTGGTTTGGTTGCTGCTGTAAATAGAAGTTCTGTTTCTTCCAGAACATGATTCTTTATTAGTAACCCATGGTCTGTATAAATATAAAGAACACAACATGGTGTCAGAAGTCGGTCTGGAAGAATACTACGTTTCCTAACACGGGACAATCGAAGATAAAAAAGAGTTCAAACTGTTTTGGTGTTTGCTACCAGTTTTACAAATGGAAGGTTTGCAGCCTCCACTGACACTTCAATTGTCTGGGAACGTAGCTGAGAACTGGAGAAAATTCAAGCAATGTTTCGAATTATATTTATCGGTGATCGAAGCAGATAAAAAACTGAAAAAAACAAAAGCTGCACTTCTACTCCACGTAATAGGTGATGATGCAATTGAGGTTTATAATCAGTTTATTTTTGAAAATGGAGATAATTTAAAGTTGGAATCGACAATGGACAAATTTGAAGCATTTTGTATACCGAAGCGTAATGTGGCATATGAAAGGCACAGATTTTTTACATGTGCGCAGAGAGTTGGTGAAACAATTGATCAATATGTTACTGAGTTGAGAAACCGGAGTAAAACATATGAGTTTGGAGAACTGACAGACTCTCTCATGAAAGACAGAATTGTTTGTGGCATTCAGGATAATGGTCTGAGAGAAAGACTGTTAGGAGAACAAGACTTAGACTTGGGAAAAGCTTTGATGCTCTGCAAAGTTTCGGAAACCATGACGTCTCAGGCTAAAGACCTTTTCATTAAAAGCTGCAATATAGACACTGTAAAAAAGCACGAACATATTAGAAAAAATAATAAAACAACAACAAAACCGACAGAGAGCAAGACGTTATCTAAGGGAATAAAGCTATGTGAGTTGCAGCATTGGCCAAAACAGTGTCCAGCGTATGGAAAAATGTGCAACCACTGCGGTAAGAGTAATCATTTTTCATGCTGTTGCAGAAGCAGAAAGAAAATAAAACAAGTAAATGCAGTGCTTGAAAATGAACTTGAGGAGTTTTATATAGATGTGCTTTATGAAAACAAACAAAGTAAGAATGACTGGACTATTCCATTGCAAGTGAATCAAAACAATATTCTGTTTAAACTTGATACTGGAGCACAAGTAAATGTTCTTGCAGAATCTGAGTTTAATGCATTAAAGCCAAGATCAAAGTTACATAAGACAAATATAAAAATAACTGGGTATTCAGGTGCAGACATTCCAGTTAAAGGAACATGTGTGGCAAAAGTAACACACAAAAATATTGTGCACACACTTTCATTTGTGGTGGTGCCAAAGAATGTACAGTCAATACTAGGTTTATCTGCTTGTGAGAGACTGAATTTGGTGAAAAGAGTATTAGTCCTGGACAGGGACACAGAGTCAGAGTACAGTGACTTGATGAAAGAGTATGAGGACTTATTCAAAGGGCTTGGTCATCTTCCAGGAGAGCACACCATTAAAATTGACAACACAGTGCAACCCCTAGCACATCCATGTAGAAAAGTACCTTTTGCATTATGTCATCAACTGAAAACAGAGCTTGACAGATTGGAACAGCTAAGAGTCAGAAAAAAATTGATGAACCAACAGAATGGGTCAATTCGCTTGTCATTATTGATAAGATAAATGGAAAACTGGGGATTTGCTTAGATCCAAGAGACTTGAATCGAGCCATTAAAAGAGAGCATTTCAAATTGCCTACTCGTGAAGAAATTATGTCACAGTTTGCTAATGCGAAGTATTTTAGTAAATTAGATGCATCCTCTGGATTCTGGCAATTTAAACTAGATGAACCGAGTTCAAAGTTGTGTAACTTTAACACTCCTTTTGCCAGATACTGTTTTCTTCGGCTTCCGTTTGGAATTGCATCAGCTCCTGAGGTGTACCATAAACCATTCACATGCTGTATGAGCACACTGAGGGTGTGGGTACGTCCATGGACGATATTATTGTTTGGGGATCATCTAAACAAGAGCATGACACCAGACTCAGACAAGTCTTTAAGGCAACACGCAAGGCAAACCTGAATTTGAATAAAGGCAAATGTCAGCTAGGAGTGACTGAACTTACCTTTGTGGGTGATATCATCAGCAATGAAGGTGTGCGTCCTGATCCGTTGAAGATTTCTGCTATTGAGAACATGCCAAGACAGTAATGTAAAAAGGATGTTCAAAGGTTTACGGGAGTGGTCAACTACATGGGAAGATTCATACCCAATCTTTCGAAACAGCTTGCTCCAATGAAGCAGCTAACAGAAAAGAAAAACGAATGGAGCTGGAATCATGAACAGGAGAACGCATGGCAAAATCTCAAGAAAGTGCTCACTAAAGAAACTGTGTTGAAATTCTGTGATGCTGAGAGACCCGTCAAAATCTCATGTGATGCATCTCAAGCAGGCTCGGGGCAGTATTACTCCAGAAACAAGATCAGGAATGGCTACCAGTGGCATATGCATCTCGTTCATTATCTGATCCAGAAACAAGGTATGCCCAAATTGAAAATGAATTGCTCAGCATTATGTTTGCTTGTGAGAGATTTCATCAGTTTGTGTCAGGGCAATCTATTGATGTTGAAACTGATCATAAGCCCCTGATTGCATTGTTTCACAAACCTTTAAGCGACCGTCCTTTGTGAATTCAGCGAATGGTGATCAAATTGCAAAGATATGCATTGAATGTGTCTTACACATCTGGAAAATTCATGTACACGGCTGACACACTTTCCAGAGCTGTGGATCCAACAACAAAAGACACTCACAGGGATTCTGTTCATGTTCAGGCATTTGTTGATATGATCACAGAGACTGTACCTGTTTCTGCTGAAAAGTTGAAACTGCTGCATCTTGAGACAGAGAAGAACAAAATTCCCAGTCAGGTGACACAATTGGTGATGGATGGATGGCCAGATAATAAGCATGACTGTACCTCAGACGTACAGAATATTGGAACCACAGATGAGAACTGTCTGTTGTGGATGGGATATTGTACAACGGTAGCAGAATTGTGATTCCTAAAGGTCTCCGAAAGGAAATGCTTGGGAAAATTCATGAAGACCACCCAGGTATTGAAACGTGTAAGAGAAGGGCACGGGAAGTGATATTTTGGCCCAGGATGAATCAAGAAATTTCAGAACTGGTGTCTTCTTGTCAAATATGCCTTAAATACCAACCAGCAACCTTAAGGAACCACTGCATCCACATCCTAGTCCTCAGAAACCTTATCAGAAGGTAGGCGTTGATCTTTTTGTAACTGACAACAAAGATGATCTATTAATAACAGATTACTACTCATTGTATCCTGAAGTGTGTAGTCTGAGCAGAACAACAGCAGAGAATGTAAATACATGCATAAAATCAGTTTTTCCAGACATGGTGTACCTGATGAAGTTTTCACAGACAATGGTCCACAATTCAATGGTGAATGCATGAGACACTTTCCTTATGAATGGGGCTTGGTTCATACCACATCTAGTCCATTTTTCCCTCAGTCCAATGGATTAGTTGAGAAATCAGCAGAAATTACCAAGAAACTGATGCACAAAGCAAAAGATAGTGGAGGTGATTTTTATAAAGCTTTGCTAGCCTATGGCAGTACTCCACTTGAATGTGGATTTTCACCTGCTCAGCTCTTGATGGGACACCATTTGAGATCTAATCTGTCAATGAATGAGAGCCTTCTGAGAACAGAGGGAGGTGAACAAGTGAAAAGATGGAAAGATGAACAGAAAACAAAGCAGAAAACATACTTTGACAGGAGTTCTCGTCCATTACCTGAACTGCATCAAGGAGATGAAGTGAGGATACAAAACAAGATGAACACATGGACTCAGAAAGCTACAGTACTTAAAGTACAACCCAGATCATACATGGTCCAAACAGAAGAAGGAACAGTGTTAAGAAGAAATCGCAAAGACCTCAAGAAAGAGCCAACTTCAGAGTTTCAGTTAACTGATGCAGACCAGACAAAACATGGAAATAAAAATGAAACACAAGAACTGTGTGAACCACTTAGAAGGTCTACTCATGTTCGTAAACTCCCAGAGAGACTGATAGAGACATGTTAAATTATGCATTTGCTTTGGTCAATGTTGCTAATTGTTTTTCTTTCAAGGAAAGGAAGATATGGTGATATAACTTGTCAGAAAGTGATTGGAGAGAGTTCTGAGCATGCGCAGAAATGATAGAATGATTGAGAACATGGTACTGTAAAAATGTGGTTTGGCTGTTGCTGTAAATAAAAATTCTGTTTCTTTCAGAACATGATTCTTTATTAGTAACGCACGATATGTATAAATAGAAAGAACACAACAGAGAGTATATAACCTAACTGTATCACTCCCACTCCCACTCCCACAAAGAGACAAATCCCCCACCCCAGGACAGACCCCTCCCTCCCACTCACTCACACACAGAGACAGTTCTCTAACCCCAGGAGACCCCTCCCTCCCTCCCACCCTCCCACTCACTCACACACAGAGACAAATCTCTCACACCAGGACAGACCCCTCCCTCCCACTCACTCACACACAGAGACAGTTCTCTAACCCCAGGAGACCCCTCCCTCCCTCCCACCCTCCCACTCACTCACACACAGAGACAAATCTCTCACACCAGGACAGACCCCTCCCTCCCACTCACTCACACACAGAGACAGGTCTGAACCCCAGGCAGACCCCTCCCTCCCTCCCTCCCACTCACACACGGAGACAGGTCTCCACACCGGGACAGACTCCTCCCTCTCACTCACTCACACACAGAGACAGTTCTCTAACCCCAGGAGAGCCCCCCAAACTCCCTCCCACTCATACACACAGAGACAGGTCTGAACCCCAGGCAGACCCCTCCCTCCCTCTCACACACACACAGAGTCAGATCACCAACCCCAGGACAGACCCCTCCCTCCCTCCCACTCACACACAGAGACAGTTCTCCAGCCCCAGGACACACTGTCACCAGAGTCTTTGGCCCCAGACTCTCGGATTTGCAGACAATGGCCTCCCACCTCTTGTCCCTAGCCCAGACTTGCAGCCAGCAGGCCTCTGATTTCCGGACATACTGACTGAACAGCCTCAGCATTGGTCTTTGGCCTCGGGGGTCTGGTTGTCATGTGTTTCTGTCACTTCAATTCAATTGTCTCAGAGGCATTGATAGATCAGACAGCCCACACCTTTTCCCCAGGATGGCAATGGCCAACACCAGAGGACAGCCCTTAAAAATGAGTGGAGGGAAGTTTAGGAGGGGATATCAGTGATAGGTTTTCTTCACAGAGAATGGTGGATGCGTGGAACACTGTGCCAGGGGTAGTGGTCCAGGTGGGTACAGTAGGGGCATTTTACAGACTCTTAGATAGGCACATGAATGATAGGAAGATGGAGGGCTGTGCAGAAGGGAAGGATTAGATCCATCTCAGAGTAGGTTAAAAGGTCAGCACAACATTGTGGGCCGAAGGGCCTGTACTGTGCTGTAATGTTCTATGTACCAGAACAGAGAGAAAGCTAAAGAGTGAATTCCACTTCCCCATGACTGTCACTTCTCATTGCAACAGTTACTCTTCATCACTGCAAGGATGAGACATGGAATAATGAGCATTTAGTATGGATCCTGGAAGGAGAAGCCTTGCTTGACCAATCTTATTGAATGTTTTAAATCATAGCAGACAGAGGAGACAGAGATAATGTAAGAGAATTAATTCACATGAACTTCAAATGGCCTTTGATAAGGAACCCAGAGATAGAGTGTGGATTAAAGTAGCAGATTCAGACTGTCAGCTGCCTCAGGGCAGGAGCAGAGAGTGGTGGGCGGGGGAGTATGGAAGGATGTTAATTTAAAGTTTGAAGTCAAGCTTTAAATTTGTGGATGATTCCAAACTTATTCATGCTGTTTGCATGTGACAGCAGCCACATCCCGGTGCACCACTGACAGGTGGGCTAAACCAGGTGAGGGCAGCCAGTGGGCCTCATGTTCTGGGGAGGTAGGGGCTTGCCTGTCCTATTGCAAAGCCAGTTCCGGCCGACTGGCCGACTGGACGGATGAGATCAACACTGAGATCCAACGGCCAGCAAGGCAGCTCTGCAACACACCGTGGAAGGGCATGACAAGGCTCAGAAGAGGTCACGGTTACCCACTGCAACCAAGGAAGACCCCAGTTTGTGATGACTACTCAAACCACTGGACCCGGGCTTCTGAGGTCCAGAGAGTGGAACTGCCCCAGTGTATGGATTTTCCACTTTAATAAATTCTCCCCCACTAGTCTTGCTGTTATCGTTGGATAAAACAATCAACCAATCTATCACCAAAATTAGGATGAGGGATGGGATAGGGAGCAAAGAAGAGAATGTGATTTAACTTTTGAAATGACAAATTGTTGGTAGATGATGTTCAACACAAACAATGTGAATCAGTAACCAGTGGAGGGGAGATGGGGAGGCATACATTCTGCCTGAAAATCCTTCAAGCTGAGCAACAAACACAAAATGGAGGAGGAACTCAATGAGGCAGGCGGAATCTATGGAGAGGAATAAAGAGTTGATGTCTCCGGCCGGTCCTGATGAAGGATCTTGGCCTGAAACATCAGCTGTTTATTCCTTTCCATAGATGCTGCCTGACCTGCTCAGTTCCTCCAGAATCTTTGTGTGTGTTGCTCTGGATTTTCAGCATCTGCAGAATCTCTTGTGCCTATCCTTCAGCCTGAATTATGTCATGAATCAGCCAGTACCTGAACAAGCATTGTCAAGTACGTCCTCTCCTCTGGGTCAGTGATTGCTGAAGGTTCTAGGAAGAGACGCTGTATAATTAGAACATACACTCAGTGGCCACTTTATTAGGTACATCCACTCGTTAATACAAATATCTAATCAGCCAATCATGTGGCAGCAACTCACTGTATAAAAGCACACAGACGTGGTCACGAGGTTCAGTTGTTGCTCAGACCAAACATCAGAACGGGAAAGAAATATGATCTATGTGACATTGACCATGGGATGACTTGGTGTCAGACAGGGAGGTTTGAGCCATTCAGAAACTGCTGATCTGAGATTTTCATGAACAATGGTCTCTAGAGTTTACGGAGAATGGTGCAATAAATAAAAACAAAAGTGCAGTAAGTGGCAGTTCTGTGGACAAAGACGCCTTGTTAGTGAGAGAGAGGTCAGAGGAGAATGGCCATACTGGTTCAAGCTGACAGGACTGCAACAGTAACTCAATTAATCACACATTACGACAGTGGTGTGTAGGAGCATCTCTGAACGCACAGCACGTTGAATCTTGGAGTGAACGGGCTACAGCAGCAGAAGGTCACACTGGGCTCCTCTCCTGTAGCTAATAAAGTGGCCACGGAGTGTAAAACAGTAGCTCAGAATCAGGCCCTTCGGCCCACACTGTCTCTGCTGAATACAATGTCAAATTAAGCTAAACCTTTTCTGCCTGCACATGATCCACGCCTTTCCATTCCTGCATATTCTTGTTTCTATCTTAAAACCAGTGCTTTATCTACCTTCACTACCCCTGGCAGCTCATTCCAGACACCCACCGGTCTCTGGACAAAAGAACTTGTCCTGCACATCTCAGTTGAACTTACCCTATGCCACCTCATCTTCAATACAACTGCTCGAGGTCTTGACATTTCTATGGGGAAAACAGTCTATCCATGCCTTTCACAGTTTTATATATTGATGTCAGATCTCCCCGCAGCCTCTGCCACCCCAGAGAAAACAGCCCAAGCTCATACCGTCTGATCCAGGTGAAGCTTTCTGCACCCTCCCCACAGCCACCCTTCCTGGAATGGGGCACACGGCACCTCTGCCATGAAGGAGCCATGATCAGGGGAGGGCATACCTTTGAACAGGACATGGAGAAAATTTAACTTTAAGCCTTACAGCAACATTAGGAGTGTTACCTGCCTGCTATCTTTGGCTTAAAATTGAGCGGGTGGAATATATACTGTGCTTGCTTTAAAAAGTGCTATAGGGCTATTAAAACAAAAACTTCATGCCATTTTAAGTGCTTCTTACCCCAGGCAGTTAATCTGATCAACCACTCAAGTTACCTCCACCCCCACCGCCTCGATCTATTACCCCATCTCTGCATTACACTGTAAAGCTCCAGTTAAGTTTGGTTGTCACCCAACCATACCTGAACACCCATGAATACAGCCAAATGAAACAGCGTTACTCCAGGGCCAAGGTAAAAAACACAGTACCAACTGTCACACACAGCACAAGGAACATACAACATGTAGAAGACAGCAGTGAACATACGGTCACACAAAAAAATATAATATAGTCCAAACACTTTAAACCACTTTTTATCATGTTATTAACATTGCAAATACACACTGGCATTTATTTATTCTTCCACATTTTATTCCATATCCATGGTTCTCAGGGGAACATTGACTCAAACCATAAATACCTCCAGAGACCAGGGTGTGGCGGCGGGATTGTTCTTGTCCTTACTCCTTGTATCCCTTCCCCTGCCTTCTGTTTCCTGGCCTGAAGCCCTGCCTTGTCTTGCCAGTAACTCTCACCTTGCCTCGCCCCGCCTGAAGTTCTTTTCTCGTCCTGCATTGCCTGAAGCCCTGCCTTGTCTTGCCGGTAACTCCCGCCTCGCCTGAAGTTCTCGTCTTTCCTTGCTTTGCCAGTAGCCTTGCCTTGTCTTGCAGTCTTGTCCTGGAGCCACCCTGTACCTAGCTCCTTTCCTGTCCCTTGCCTCCACCCAGGTCAGCCAGGCCGTCTTGCCGTTACCTGGGGTTGGTTCTGTCCCTTCCTGTCCCTTGCCTCTGTCAGGTGGTGATCCGCGCCCTACCCAGGAGTACCGCACCTTGCCCAGGTGATCCGCACCCTGCCCAGGAGGAGCCAAGCCTCGCCTCACCTCTAGTCTCCTGCCTCCAGCCTCCAGCCTCGCCTCACCCCTAGTCTCCTGCCTCCAGCCTCCAGCCTCGCCTCGCCTCAAGTCCCCTACCCTCAGCCTCCAACCTCACCTCGCCTCTAGTCTCCTGCATCCAGCCTCCAATCTTGCCTCAAGTCTCCTGCCTGCAGCCTCCATCCTCGCCTCGCTTCAAGTCTCCAGCCTCCAGCCTCCAGCCTCCAGCCTCGCCTCGCCTCTAGTCTCCAGCCTCACCTTGCCTCAAGTCTCCAGCCTCCAGCCTCGCCTCTCCTCAAGTCTCCAGCCTCCAGCCTCGCCTCACCTCTAGTCTCCAGCCTCCAGCCTCGCCTCGCCTCTAGTCTCCAGCCTCGCCTCACCTCTAGTCTCCAGCCTCCAGCCTCCAGCCTTGCCTCGCCTCTAGTCTCCAACCTCCAGCCTCGCCTCACCTCTAGTCTCCAACCTCCAGCCTCGCCTAACCTCTAGTCTCAAGTCTCCAGCCTCCTGCCAAGCCTCGCCTCGTCTCTTGCCCAGCCTCGAGCCTGTAGACTCCAGCCTCCTGCCTAGCCCCAAGCTTGAAGACTCCAGCCTCTGGTCTCTTGCCAAGCCAAGCCAAGCCTCTAGCCTCGAGCCTCTTGCCAAGCCAAGTCAAGTCTCTAGCCTCGAGCCTCTTGCCAAGCCAAGCCAAGTGTCTAGCTTCTAGCTTCTAGCCTGAAGATTCTAGCCTCGTCCTGCCTGCCTGCCAAGCCTTGTCCTTGCCTAGTTCTGTGGTCCGAGCCAGAGGCAAGACCCAGGTACTGGTTCCTTGTCCAGTCTCTGGCTCGGAGTCGAAGCCTGGGCTCCTAGCTCTCTTGTTCAGTCCTGTTCCAGGTTCCTGGTTTTCCTGTCCATGTCCTTGCCATCGCCCTGTATCCTAGTCCTGTCCCTAGTACTTCAGTGTCTGTGTCTTACACTTGGGTCCGTTCCTAGCCACCGCCTTTATGACAGTTTAAGTGCCTTGCTCAAGGACACAAACATGCTGCCACAGCTGAGGCTCGAACTAGCGACCTTCAGATCACTAGACGAACGCCTTAACCACTTGGCCACGTACCCATGGTTCTAACTTTATTTTAATATAAGTCATTTTATGTTGTTATTCTTTATAATAGTTGAATGTTGTTGTATTTTGTCTCATGTCACACCAACACACCACATCAAATTCCTAAAATATGTAAATGTATACAGCAAATATCATTGATCCTTCATCCTCAATGTGGGTGGATGCAGTTTTAATAACTTTAAAGGAAAATTAGATAAACAGTCAAGAAAGAATTGCAGTTCCATAGTGACATAGCAGGGATTAATTAAAGGGCCACTTTGGGTGTGATGGGCTGATTAGACTCACTGAGATTCCTCTGATAGGAGGTGACCCACTTTTCACTGTTGCTGAAGAGCTGTGAGTCCCAGAGGTTGTGATTAATGCCGAGTAAAGTTCACCTCACGTGACTGAAAGAGGCAGAGCCTGCAGACAATGAACCTACAACAAAACTAAAGCCGGCTGGAGAGGCACAGGAAAAGAGAGCTTTACGTGTCCACCCAGTGGGCACAGCGCACCTCCTCCACTGTCTCTTAAATGATCACAGTGACCCATGCACAGTGAGGCAGCACAGCCCCTGCACCCTCATCGGTGTAGGAGGGAGGGGTATGTCCAGACGGGCAGTGATAGTTAGTATTACTCTGCATCAAGCTGCCGAAAGGATCTCTCAGCCGAGGGGATCTCCGAGGTGTGTGAAACTCTGTGACAAAGGACAAAGTAAATTTCTTAGCCCACCCTCAGATTCGTTGTCTTGCAGGCATTCACAGTAGAATAGAGAAACACAATAGAATCAATGAAAATCTACACACAAAGAATCAGTGCGCAAAAGAAGACAAACTGTAAACACATAAAGAAAAAAATAATAATAAATAATAAATAATGTTGAGAACATGAATTGTAGAGCCCTTGAAAGCGAGTCCATAGGTTATGGAATCAGCAATAAATACAACTAAACACTGTACAAGTAAGCACTGGTTCTGTAAGTTATCAAGGTAAACAATCACTGCAAACAATGAAGAGCTGAGCAAAGCTGAGGCTAACTCGAGGTCTGAGGCATGCAGGTGCTGTACAAAGTCGGAGTGAGGTCAAGTTACGTTCGAGGAGAAGTGATTAGAGTGAGGTCGAGACATGTTCGAGGAGACGTGGTCGGAGTGAGGTGCAGACATGTTCGAGGAGACGTGGTTGGAGTGAGGTGCAGACGTGTTCGAGGAGACGTGGTTGGAGTGAGGTGCAGACGTGTTCGAGGAGACGTGTCGGAGTGAGGTGCAGACGTGTTCGAGGAGATGTGTCGGAGTGACGTCGAGACATGTTCGAGGAGACGTGGTCGGAGTGAGGTGCAGACGTGTTCGAGGAGACATGGTCGGAGCGGGGTTGAGACATGTTCGAGTCGGAGTCAGGGTGTGCAAAGCAGAGGAATTTCAGAGTCCATCCACCAAAACCAAGAGCGAGGTCTGATTGATCTGAGTGCCAGGCTGATTTGGAAATGTTGAGTACAGGCTGGAATGTTGCAGAGGGTCCAAACTCAGAGCATAACAAAGCGATAAGGCCTGGATGGTAGAATGAAGAACAACCCAATGTCTAGATATTGAAATGTGAGGCCTGGTGGATTGAAAAGGCAGGGTCGGGTCTGTTCCAGGTGGATTGAAAAGGCAGGGTCGGGTCTGTTCCAGGTGGATTGAAAAGGCAGGATCGGGCCTGTTCCGGGTGGATTGAAAAGGCAGGGTCGGGCCTGTTCCGGGTGGATTGAAAAGGCAGGGTCGGGCCTGTTCCGGGTGGATTGAAAAGGCAGGGTCGGGCCTGTTCCGGGTGGATTGAAAAGGCAGGGTCGGGCCTGTTCCGGGTGGATTGAAAAGGCAGGGTTGATAAACCATATACATATATGTTGTAACTGGGTTAGCTGTCTGGACACGCCCCTCTGCTGACTGCTCCTGTGGCTCCTCCCACAGATCCCTGAATAAAGGTGATTGTGCCATTGCTCCTCCTCTCAGTCTCAGCATGCTGGAGGTCACATTTTACTGCTAATAAAAGCCTTTCAGTATTTACTCTACTTCCAGTCTTTCGGAGTTATTGATGGTGCATCAATTTTACTCGCAGTAATTTTAAAGCATGGACCCGACAAGTTAGACCTCAACCCGCAAACACCTGAAGCTGGAAACGCTTTCGAACTCTGGCTGGCTTGCTTCGAATCATACTTAGAGGCAATTGAAGTGACCGACTCCACAGCGAAGCGCAGAGTTTTCCTTTCCAGGATCAGTCCACGGGTCTACTCGATGATCAGAGACCAGCCGAGCTATGACGATGCGATGAGCGCACTCAAAAGACAATACCTGTGGCCGGTAAACACCGTCTATGCGCGGCATTGCTTAGTGACATGGCAACAGCGGCCTGGGGAATCGAGTGCTGAGTTTGTCCAAGCACCACAGACGCTCGTGCAGACCTGCGGCTGCCAGGGGCTGACGACAGAACAGCATGCGGAGCTCCTAGTGAGAGACGCCTTCGTCACGGGGACCAGGTCAGTGTATGTGCGCCAGCGGCTGCTGGAAAAAGCTAATCTTACCTTAAGTTTGGCAATCGAGCTGGCTGACATGCTGGAGGCCGCTCTGCACAACTCTGAGGCTCTCCAGGCACGCGATCCCCCGATGGCCTCGTGGGTGCCGCAGACCCCGCAACCCGCCGGCGAATCGACCTTGGCTGCTGCCAGTCGCGAGTCTGCGAACTGTTACTTCTGCGGACTCGAGAAGCACCCCCGGAAACGCTGCCCAGCCTGAGAAGCTACCTGCTCCAGCTGCGGAAAGAAGGGCCACTTCGCCAAGACCTGTAAGTCCAAACCGCGAGCGGAATCGAGCAGTGCCGCGTGCGAGACATGGGGGTCGCCATCTTGCCTGCTGCCACCTTCCCTACACACCGCCACCACGTGTGAGACATGGGGGCGGCCATCTTGGTCCGCACAACCTCCCACCGCCTACGACCAACGGGTGCTCACGGGGCACCCCACTGCGCCGGACCAAGACAGCGACTCAACCCTGGCCTCTGTGACCCTCAACCAAAGCGCTCCCCACCAGCTCGCAAGGTCAGTGATGGACATCCTGGTGGAGGGGCACAGGACAAGCTGCCTGTTTGACACAGGCAGCACGGAGAATTTCATCCACCCGGACACGGTGCAGCATTGTAGACTCGCGATACGGCCGGTAAGTCAGAGGGTCACATGGCTTCCGGGTTGCATACAACAGACATCCGGGGGGCGTTGTGTAGCGACACTAGTGGTGCAGGGCACAGAATATCGAGACTTTACGTTACTGGTCATGCCTCAACTGTGTGCCCCTGTGCTGTTGGGGCTCGACTTCCAGAGCCACCTGAAAAGCGTGACAATGGAGTACGATGGGCCCTTCCCACCAATCACTGTCGGAAATCCTCAGTTTTGTAGGAATACGTCACATACCCCGCTACTGACCACACGCACACTCCGACTCGCACATCCCACCCAACACCATGCCAACAGCCACACTACCGACACCACTTGTGGCCTCTCCACCCTCAGGATCCCTCCCCCACCGCTGTTCGCCAACCTAACCCCCGACTGTAAACCTGTGGCAACTAAAAGCAGGAGGTACAGCGCGGGGGACAGAGCTTTCATTAAGTCGGAGGTGCAGCGGCTGCTCAGGGAGGGGGTCATTGAGGCAAGAACAAGTCCTTGCAGGGCGCAGGTGGTGGTTGTTCGGAACGGGGAGAATAGGATGGTTGTGGACTATAGCCAGACCATCAATAGGTTCACGCAGCTCGACGCGTACCCTCTACCCCGCATCGCAGATATGGTTAATCAGATAGCACAGTACAAGGTGTACTCGACCATAGACCTAAAATCCGCTTACCATCAGCTCCCCATCCGCTGGGAGGACCGCACTTACACCTCCTTCGAGGCAGACGGCAGGCTTTATCAATTCCTGCGCGTCCCCTTTGGTGTCACGAATGGTGTATTTGTCTTCCAGAGGGCAATGGACCGGATGGTGGACCAGTGCCAACTGAAGGCCACGCTCCCATATCTGGATAACATCACCATCTACGGTCAAGACCGGCAGAATCACGACAACAACCTCCAAAAATTTTTCTAAGCGGCCAAAGCTTTCAATCTCACCTATAACAAGGACAAGTGTGTGTTCGGGACCGCCTGACTTGCTATTCTTGGGTGTGTCGTGGAGAATGGAGTCATTGGCCCTGACCCCGACCGTATGCGCCCCCTGTTGGAACTTCCTCTTCCCAAAAGGTGTCTGGGCTTCTTTTCATATTACACCCAATGGGTCTCTAACTATGCAGACGAGGCCCACCCCCAGTCAAGTCCACCACATTCCCCCTCTCAGCCGAGGCCCACGCGGCCTTCAGCCGCATAAAAGGGGACATTGCCAAAGCAGCAATGCATGCGGTGGATGAGGCCATTTTCTTCCAAGTAGAGAGTGACGCCTCTGACTTTGTACTGGCTGCTACCCTCAACCAGGTGGGAAGACCAGTGGCGTTCTTCTCCCGTACTCTTCAAGGCCCTGAAATTCAGCACTCCATGGTGGAGAAAGAGGCCCAGGCCATGGTGGAAGCTATTAGGCACTGGAGGCACTATCTCGCCGGAAAAAAGTTCACCCTGTTGACTGACCAGCGCTCAGTTGCATTCATGTTTAGTAACCAACAACAGAGCAAAATCAAAAATGATAAAGTTCTGAGGTGGAGAATCGAACTCTCCACCTACAACTATGACATCATGTACAGGCCTGGGAAGCTCAACGAGCCCTCTGATGCCCTATCCCGGGGAACGTGCGTCGGCACGCAGATCGACCGGCTATACGCCCTACATGTAGATCTTCACCACCCGGGGGTCACCCGACTTCTCCACTTCGTGAAAGCCCGGAACGACATAGGCGGGAAGAGGGATGAGGTCCTGGAGTGTGAGTTTCGGGAACTAGGCAGAAGGCCGAAAACAGGACCTCAAGGGTGACGTTCTCAGGATTGCTGCCAGTGCTACGTGACAGAGATGGTAAGAATTGGAGGAGATGGCAGTTGAATGCGTGGCTGAGGAGTTGGTGCAGGGAGCAGGGTTTTGGATTTTTGGATCATTGGGATCTCTTCTGGGGAAGGTGGGACCTGTACAGATTGGATGGGTGGCACCTGAACTCGAAGGGGAGAAATATCCTTGCAGGTAGGTTCACTGACATGGTTCGGGGGGGTTTAAACTAATTTGCAAGGGGGATGGGACCCAGAGTGATAGAGCAGTGAAAGAAGTGCATGGAATAAAGCCAGATCTAACATACAGAGAGGCTTTGAGGAAAGAGAAGCAGAATAAACGGTGTAAAGACAGTAAGGTAGAAGGGCTGAAGTGTGTGTACTTCAATGCAAGAAGCATCAGGAACAAAGGTGATGAACTGAGAGCTTGGATACATACATGGAATTATGATGTAGTGGCCATTACAGAGACTTGGCTGGCACCGGGGCAGGAATGGATTCTCAATATTCCTGGATTTCAGTGCTTTAAAAGGGATAGAGAGGGCGGAAAAAGGGGAGGAGGGGTGGCATTACTGGTCAGGGGTACTATTACAGCTACAGAAAGGGTGGGTAATGAGGCAGGATCCTCTTTTGAGTCAGTATGGGTGGAAGTCAGGAACAGGAAAGGAGCAGTTCCTCTATTGGGAGTATTCTATAGGCCCCCTGGTAGCAGCAGAGATACAGAGGATCAGATTGAAGGCAGGTTTCGGAAAGGTGCAAAAATAACAGGGTTGTTATCATGGGTGACTTTAACTTCCCTAATATTGATTGGCACCTGATTAGTTCCAAGGGTTTAGATGGGGCAGAGTTCGTTAAGTATGTCCAGGATGGATTCCTGTCACAGTATGTGGACAGGTCAACCAGGGGGAATGCCATACTAGATCTAGTACTAGGTAATGAACCGGATCAGGTCACAGATCTCTCAGTGGGTGAGCATCTCGGGGACAGTGACCACCACTCCCTGGCCTTTAGCATTATCATGGAAAAGGATAGAATCAGAGAGGACAGGAAAATATTTAATTGGGGAAAGGCAAGTTATGAGGCTATAAGGCTAGAACTTGCGGGTGTGAATTGGGATGATGTTTTTGCAGGGAAATGTACTATGGACATGTGGTCGATGTTTAGAGATCTCTTGCAGGATGTTAGGGATAAATTTGTCCCGGTGAGGAAGATAAAGAATGGTAGGGTGAAGGAACCATGGGTGACAAGTGAGGTGGAAAATCTAGTCAGGTGAAAGAAGGCAGCAGACATGAGGTTTAGGAAGCAAGGATCAGATGGGTCTATTGAGGAACATAGGAAAGCAGGAAAGGAGCTTAAGAAGGGGCTGAGAAGAGCAAGAAGGGGGCATGAGAAGGCCTTGGCGAGTAGGGTAAAGGAAAACCCCAAGGCATTCTTCAATTATGTGAAGAAAAAAAGGATGACAGGAGTGAAGGTAGGACCGATTAGAGATAAAGGTGGGAAGATGTGCCTGGAGGCTGTGCAAGTGAGCGAGGTCCTCAATGAATACTTCTCTTCGGTATTCACCAATGAGAGGGAACTTGCTGATGGTGAGGACAATATAAGTGAGGTTGATGTTCTGGAGCATGTTGATATTAAGGGAGAGGAGGTGTTGGAGTTGTTAAAATGTATTAGGACAGATAAGTCCCCGGGGCCTGTCGGAATATTCCCCAGGCTGCTCCACGAGGCGGGGGAAGAGATTGCTGAGCCTTTGGCTAGGATCTTTATGTCCTTGTTGTCCATGGGAATGGTACCAGAGGATTGGAGAGAGGCAAATGTTGTCCCCTTGTTCAAAAAAGGTAGTAGGGATAGTCCGGGTAATTATAGACCAGTGAGCCTTACGTCTGTGGTGGGAAAACTGTTGGAAAAGATTCTTAGAGATAGGATCTATAGGCATTTAGAGAATCATGGTCTGATCAGGGACAGTCAGCATGGCTTTGTGAAGGGCAGATCGTGTCTAACAAGCCAGATAGAGTTCTCTGAGGAGGTGACCAGGCATATAGATGAAGGTAGTGCAGTGGATGTGATCTATATGGATTTTAGTAAGGCATTTGACAAGGTTCCACACGATAGGCTTATTCAGAAAGTTAGAAGGCATGGGATCCAGGGAAGTTTGGCCAGGTGGATTCAGAATTGACTTGCCTGCAGAAGGCAGAGGGTCGTGGTGGAGGGAGTACATTCAAGTTGGAGGATTGTGACTAGTGGTGTCCCACAAGGATCTGTTCTGCGACCTCTACTTTTCGTGATTTTTATTAACGACCTGGATATGGGGGTAGAAGGGTGGGTTGGCAAGTTTGCAGACGACACAAAGGTTGGTGGTGTTGTAGATAGTGTAGAGGATTGTCAAAGATTGCAGAGAGACATTGATAGGATGCAGAAGTGGGCTGAGAAGTGGCAGATGGAGTTCAACCCGGAGAATCGTGAGGTGGTACACTTTGGAAGGACAAACTCCAATGCAGAGTACAAAGTAAATGGCAGGATACTTGGTAGTGTGGAGGAGCAGAGGGATCTGGGGGTACATGTCCAGAGATCCCTGAAAGTTGCCTCAAAGGTGGATAGGGTAGTTAAGAAAGCTTATGGGGTGTTAACTTTCATAAGTCGAGGGATAGAGTTTAAGAGTCGTGATGTAACGATGCAGCTCTGTAAAACTCTGGTTAGGCCACACTTGGAGTACTGTGTCCAGTTCTGGTCACCTCACTATAAGAAAGATATGGAAACATTGGAAAGGGTACAGAGGAGATTTACCAGGATGCTGCCTGGTTTAGAGAGTATGCATTATGATCAGAGATTAAGGGAGCTAGGGCTTTACTCTCTGGAGGAAGGAGGATGAGAGGAGACATGATAGAGGTGTACAAGATAATAAGAGGAATAGATAGAGTGGACAGCCAGCACCTCTTCCCCAGGGCACCACTGCTCAATACAAGAGGACATGGCTTTAAGGTAAGGGGTGGGAAGTTCAAGGGGGATATTAGAGGAAGGTTTTTTACTCAGAGAGTGGTTGGTGCGTGGAATGCACTGCCTGAGTCAGTGGTGGAGGCAGATACACTAGTGAAGTTTAAGAGACTACTAGACAGGTATACGGAGGAATTTAAGTTGGGGGCTTATATGGGAGGCAGGGTTTGAGGGTCGGCACAACATTGTGGTTCAAAGGGCCTGCACTGTGCTGTACTATTCTATGTTCTATGTTCTACGTTTAACCTGCCTTACTCCCTTGAGGAGATCAGGACGACGACCAGGGACTGCCAAGTCTGCGCAGAGTGCAAACCGCACTTCTACCAACCCGAAAAGGCACAACTAATCAGGGCCACCCACCCCTTTGAGCGACTGAATGTTGACTTTAAGGGCCCCCTTCCCTCCACCGACCGCAATGTGTACTTTCTTAACGTTATCGACGAGTACTCGCAGTTCTCCTTCACTATCCCTTGCCCTGACACCACTACCACGTCAGTTATAAAAGCCCTGCGCAAGCTCTTCACTCTGTTCGGATACCCATGCTATATCCATAGTGACAGAGGGTCCTCATTTATGAGTGACGAGCTGCGCCAATACCTGCTGGCTAGGGGAATTGCAACTCGTAGGACCACGAGCTATAATCCCTGGGGGAATGGACAGGTGGAGAAGGAGAATGGCACGGTGTGGAAGGCCACACTCTTAGCCCTCAGGTCAAAGGGACTGCCGGTCTCCCGCTGGCAGGAGTTCCTTCCCGAGGCACTCCACTCCATCCGCTCCCTGTCATGGATTGAAAAGGCAGGGTTGGGCCTGTTCTGAGGCTGAGGCTCTGGGCTTGCTCCGGCTGCTCGGGGCTTCATATCTCTGGTTTCACTTTCATTCTGAATCTGCCATTGTTTTTATTGTTTGCACAATTTGTGTTTTTTTCCTCCCTCTATACATTGGGTGTTCGTTGGCCTTTTTTCTTGATGGGTTCTTTTGAGTTTCTTGTTTTGTGCCTGCCTGTACGGAGATGAATCTCAAGGTTGTATAATGTATGTGCACATGCTTTGACAATAAATGTACTTTGAACTTTGAGCTAAGTGCGCACTGGTTCAGGAGCCTGATGGTTGGAGGTAAGAACTATACCTGTACCTGATGGTGTGGGAGTTGAGGCTCCTGCACCTCTCTCCCAACGGCAGCAGTCATCATCAGAGCTTGTCACACCAGCCAGCCACTCTAGTGCTGTTTGGTTGAAGTTGAGCAGGTCGGTGTCAGCTAAATCAGGTGAGAGTGGGCAGTTGCGCAGAACATGTTCAATGTTCTGCACCCTTTCACCACACTCACAGGATTCGCTGGTCTTTAAACCCCTCTTCACCATATTGTCTCCCGTCCTACAAACTCCCGCTCTCGCTCTGTTGAGAGTGCACCACTTCCGTCTGTCAAGCAGTGCCCTGTCTGGTAACATTTCTGTGGGGTCTTGCACTGTATTGTTTGGTGGGGTTCTGGCTTCTGTTTGTTGCCAGGGGTCAACCTTGTATGTTTGGGGGGATGTTCCGTGCGGTAGTTCCCCCACTGTAGCAAAGCTTTTCCTCGATTTTAGACGGTTGGAAACTGGCACATGATGATGTAGTGGGTGCCATGGATCCGAGTTCTGTTTACCTTTTTCAATTTTTGTTGTAGTGTGTCTTCGGATCTCTAGGGGAGCTGTAAATGATGTTAGTGGGTGTGGGGCGCAGTGTGCCCGTGATTATTCAGCAGACTTCGTTAAGCACGGGTCTATTTTCTTTGCATGGGCTGATCTGCCCCACACAGGTGCACAGTATTCTGCAGGTGCATAGCAGAGTGCTAGGGCAGTTGATCTAAGTGTGTGAGCATTAGCTCCCCATTTCGTGCCTGCTAATTTTTTCAAGAGAGAATTGCGAGAGCCAACTTTCCCATGGAGTTTTTGGATGTGGGTGGCAAATGAGAGTGTCCTATCCAGTGTCACGCCCAGGTAAATTGGAGTCGGATGGTGTTCGAGCTCCTTCCTGCACCAGAAGATCTTGAGTTTCCAAGCTGCTTCTCAATTCCTCAGGTGGAATGCACACGCTTGAATTTTTTAAGGATTTGGGTTCAGAGACCATTTTTCATAATACTGCTTCATTGCTTCGAGGACTGCTGTAAGTCGCACTTCAACTTCTTGGAAGGAGTTAGCTTGTCTTGCTATGCATAGGTCGTCTGCATGGATAAACCTGCGTGTGTTAGGAAAGGTTGGTTGGTCATTTGTGTAGACATTAAATAGTAGAGGTGCCAGGACTTATCCTCGTGGTAGTCCGTTCTTTTGTGGACGCCACCTACTCTTAATTCCATTCATTTCTACATAAAATCTATGATTTTCTAGGAGGCTTCTTATTACTTTGACTGTGGTTTCATTCTTGAACATTTGAGATAATTTCAGTAGAAGGCCTCTGTGATTCACAGTGAATGGCAGCAGTGAGAAGAGAGCACGGCCTGGATGGTGGGGTCATAGGGTCATAGGGCACTACAGCACAAAAACAGGCCATTCGGCCCATCTGGTCATATCATCCTGCTCTTCTGCCCAGTTCCACCTATCTGCACCTGGGCCATATTCCACCTTTCCTCTCTCATACATGTATCTATCCAGACTTCTCTTAAATCAAACCTGGATCCACCAGTTCCACTGTCAGCCTGCTCTGCGTTCCGACCACCCCCTGAATATAACGGTTCACCTGCAGATTCACCTTAAATATTTCACTTTTCACCCTCGATCTATGATATATAGTTCGAGTCTCACTCAATCTGAGGGGAAAAGCCAACTTGTATTTACCCTAACAACAGGAATTCTGCAGATGCTAGAAATTCAAGCAACACACATCAAAGTTGCTGGTGAATGCAGCAGGCCAGGCAGCATCTGTAGGAAGAGGTACAGTCGATGTTTCAGGTCTGAAACATTGACCGTACCTCTTCCTAGAGATGCTGCCTGGCCTGCTGCGTTCACCAGCAACTTTGATGTGTGTTGCTTGTATTTACCCTACCATACCCCTCATAATATTGTATACAGTACCGTGCAAAAGTCTTAGGCACATGTGTAGCGAAAGTGCCTAAGGCCGTTGCACAATAATGTACTAATTTTATGTACTACACTGTACCGCTGCCACAAAAAAAATAATTTCATGTGAGTGATGATACACCTGATTCTATTGTGGACTGAGAGTGGGAAGGAGGCAGGAAGAGGGGAATCATGGTTGGGAAGGAGGCAGGAAGAGGGGAATCATGGTTGGGAAAAGGGGAAGGGAAAGGGGAAGGGAGAGGGGAGGGAGTGGGAAGCACCAGAGAGACATTCTGTAATGATCAATAAACCAATTGTTTGGAATCAAATAACCCTGCCTGGTGTGTCAGGGCTGGGTGTGTCTGCACCTGTGCCAGCCCTAGCTCTGGCACTCCTCTGCCACCTGTCCTACACCCCTGCCACAGCGCTCCACCATTGACATTCCCAACATCATTTGCTCCAGCCAGATTTACAAACTCACTCTCTGCTCCAGATTGACAATACAGTATTGTGCAAAAGTCTTAGTCACCCTAACTATATATATGTGCCAAAAACTCTTAAACAGAACTGTACCCCTATCAAATATCCCTCATTCTCCTAACCTATTGGACTCTTCCCTATAACTCAGGCAACATCCTTGTAAACTTTCTCTGCACTCTTTCAGTCTTATTGATATCTTTCCTATAGGTAGGTGACCAGAACTGTACACAATACTCCAAATTAACCCTCACCAACACCTTATACAACTTCAATATAACATCCCAACCCCTATCAATACTTTGTTTTATGAAGACCAAATGTGCTAAATGCATGGCGGAGTGGGGATACGTCTCTACCAAAGGAGGTGTAAGGCGCTCCTGCCCTCCGCTAGCCTGCAGGTCACCCTTGGGTAAGGTGTAGCATCTGCTTAGCCCCATGATTAAGGTCACATGAAGTCATGAGAGGAGGTGGGTGGTCGTATGAGCAGCTGGTGTGTGTCACAAGTCCTGGTTATGCGACCACTGCCTCCAGGCAGACAACCTCCAAAAAGTATTGATAATGTCTGGGATCACTCATCTTGTAAAGACACTGCCCTGTATAAAAAAAAATTCCCAAGGACAATCATGGTCAAAGACCTTGTCACCTATGTCACATAATGATGATTTATGTGCAAAAGCTTTGTTTGCGAGCCCGTCTACCGATGTTACCGTTTTCAGGGAATTCTCAGCCACAGCCCTTTGTTCCCTTGCACTCCTCAGTGCCCGATCACTCACTGTGTATGTCTTACCCTGGTTGGCACTCCCAAAGTGCAACACCTCACACTTGTTTGCATTAGATTCCATCTGCCATTTTCCCAGTTGGCCCAGATCCCTCTGCAAACTTGTACCGTTGTCACAGTGAACCCAGTTCCTCTGTCTGGCTGGGGAGATTCTCATGGTGAATCGAACACTCAGGGGAAGTGATTATGTACATTTTGGGTGAACTATTGCATTCAAACCTGTCCCCGGGGTCTAGCAGGGACAGAAATTTATTGCCGTCTTCACTTTTGCAAGTGCCAGACTCTGTTGGACGGAACGGAGGAAGGTCATTTGGAAATTCACAGCTTTCAGCATTTTGGGCTGCTGTCATTTGAAGTCTTCTCTGCTGGAGAGGAGCTGAAATTAATTCTTGGAACTAGACTGGACCAAGAATTCTCCACAAAACCACTTAGTGTGTTACAGAACAACATTAGAATGTTGGAAATGAACCTTACATTTAATTAAAAACCACACTGGCCGATCAAGGCAACAGGAGATTGTGGATGACATGCTGATGGTGTTGAGGATGGTGACAAAGGTTGTCCAAGCCTACAGCAGTAGACAGATCGGGTGGAAAGTTGACAGGGGCCATTTTAGAAGCAGACTCTGGTTTATTATTACTTACATCTGTCGTGAAATTTGCTCAATTCCAACAAGTGGAAGGTGATTCATTCTGGGTCGTTCATTAAGGATAAGATTTACACCATAAATGAGAGAGTGCCAAAGAACGTTCGAGTTCCCTGAAAGAAGCTGAAAAAGGCAAATGGTCTGCTAGTCTTCATAGGTCTATCACAAGTAAAGCCCAGCTTACATCGACAAAGATTGCTGCCACAAGAAAGTATCCATTAGTGAGGACCCCATCATCCAGGCCATGTTTTTCTTCTCGCTGCTGTCAACAGGAAGGAGACACAGGAGACCTAGGTCCCACACCACGGTTCAGGGACAGTTATTACCCCTCAACCATCAGGTCCACACCACCAGGTTCAGGAACAGTTATTACCCCTCAACCATCAGGTCCCACACCACCAGGTTCAGGGACAGTTATTACCCCTCAACCATCAGGTCCCACACCACCATGTTCAGGAACAGTTATTACCCCTCAACCATCAGGTCCCACACCACCAGGTTCAGGAACAGTTATTACCCCTCAACCATCAGGTCCCACACCACCAGGTTCAGGAACAGTTATTACCCCTCAACCATCAGGTCCCACACCACCATGTTCAGGAACAGTTATTACCCTACAACCATCAGGTCCTACACCACCAGGTTCAGGAACAGTTATTACCCCTCAACCATCAGGTCCTACACCACCAGGTTCAGGGACAGTTATTACCCTACAACCGCAGGGTATCACACCACCAGCTTCAGGAACAGTTATTATCCCTTAACCATCAGATCCCACACTACCAGGTTCAGGAACAGTCATTATCCCTCAACCATCAGGTCCCACACCACCAGGTTCAGGAACAGTTATTATCCCTCAGCCATCAGGTCCCACACCACCAGGTTCAGGAACAGTTATTATCCCTCAGCCATCAGGTCCCAAACCACCAGGTTCAGGAACAGTTATTAGCCCTCAACCATCAGGTCTCACACCACCAGCTGTTTAGAACAGACAGAGTATTGTGTACAGTTCTCAAATTCATTTGTTTATCATATCTACATCAAAATATTCAGTAAAATGTATCGTTTTTAGCTTTAGATTATGAGGACACTCAGTCCTCTTTTATTGTCATTTAGAAATGAATGCATTAAAAAATGCTACAATGTTCCTCCGGTATGATATCACAGAAACACAAGACAAACCAAGACTAAAACTGACAAAAGCCACATAATTATAACATATAGTTCCAACAATGCAAAGCAATTCCATAATTTGATAAGGGCAGACCATGGGCAGGGTAAAAAAAAGTCTCAAACTCCCGATAGCCCACCACCTCACGCAGACGGTAGAAGGAAGAAACTTCGAGCTTCCGACCGGCCCTCCGACGCTGAGCACCGAGCACCATCTCTGCTGAGCACTTTGACCCTGACCCCAGCTGCCAAATAGTAGGCAAAGCCGAGGATTCGGGGCCTTCCCCTCCGGAGATTTTGGATCACACAGTAGCAGCGGCAGCGAAGCAGGCATTTCAGAAGTTTCACCAGATGTTTCTCCGTGCTCTCACGTCTGCCTCCATCAAATCAGGATTGTTCACGGCCTCCTACTTGATAGATTACAGATATTCATCGCCGGAGAGGCCACACGTGCTGTGTCGTGCCGCCATCTTCCCCTCCTCCCGTTTGCGTTAGCAACCAACAAAACATAAGGATGTGCTGGAGGCAGCCCCTTAATTTCACCACACATTCTGAGTCCAACAAAGCAAGCCCACGGTGTTAAGCAGAACAACACAACAACGTGTATGTATCAGGGCTTTCTAACTCTCCAAGTACCTTGAAACCAATTAATTAGTTTTTATTGGCCTAGACATTACTCTAATGAAAGATGCATTAAGCAGAACAAACTCAAACAAACGGAAATGTGTTTATGGCCACTTTAGTGCCGCAGGCTCAAGAATTCAGATTAAAGTTGATCACGAATACATGGAAGCATACACTGTTATGTGTCATTTGCATTAACAACCAACACACCCAAAAATGTAGTGGGAGCAGCCCACAAGTATTACCACATATTCTGGCGACATGCTGACAACGTTCAGCAGAGTAAAACTGAATGCAACAACACACAACACACCACGAAACGAAACAACAATAGCAAAAACATTTCCTCCCCCCCCACCCACACACCCACACAGAGCATCCTCCAACCCCCGGCCAGGCCTCCGAGTCCACTATGACTTTCTCAATGGGCTTGAGACTCATAGGCCCAGGACTTCGGCCTTTGGACTTTCACTTCCAAACTTCTGATCTACCAAACTTCAGGCTTCAATTGTTGACATAGCTCCAGAAGAAGCCAATGATGGCAAGATGGACATGATTGCACTGGAGAGAGTGCAGAGGAGATTCACCAGGATGTTGCCTGGAAGGGAAGAGATCGGATAGGATCAGCTTGTTTTCTCTGGAGTAAAGGAGACTGAGGTGTGGTCTAAAGGAGGTGTACAAAATTACAAGAGGCCTAGACAGAGTGCCAGGAAATGTAGTGGAGGTTTGACCCAAAAGCAGAACAGCAGAGATAATTCAGCGGTGAATGATAACTTCAATAATAGACCGCAAAATAACAAACCACAAGGGGCTACAGAACAAGAGAGAACAGAAACCAGGAGTAGCTGGTTAATTTGATGAGTGAACAAGGACATGGCTGAGATTTGGGGTTAAATAGGCTGCAGGTGTTGAGTCTGTTGTGAATGGCAGGTGAAGCAGATTAGCTGGTGGGGGGTTGCCTGCTCCTGACACTGAGTGGATGGTTAGAAACTTTTTTCTCATGCTGGGGACATCAAGAACAGGAAGCTATGGGTTCAAGGTGAGGGGAATGAGTTTGCATGGTGATTTGTAGGGAATGTTTTTTACATAGAGATTTGTTGATACACAAGGCCAAAGGAGCAGGTGGAATCTGACACAATCACGACATTTAAGAGATACTTAGACAGCTACTTAAGTAGACAAGCCATGGAAGGACACTTACCTGGTGTAGGGAAATGAGATTAGTATAAATGGATCAGCATGGAGCCGATGGGCCAAAAGGCTTGTTGCCATGCTGTAGAAACTCGATGAATCTATCATTCCAAGGATGATTTTTAAAGTGAATGCTCATTGCTTCTAATGTTAATTTAGTGACCTTTGATTGATTGTCATTCCTTCTATCTAAAATCTACAGAAAAGTGAGTCACGGCACTATCTCTAATTCATGACTGTAAGTAATTAAGCAGACATTTATTTCTACAAATTCCATTGTAGTTTCTGGGATGTTAAATGCTATGAGCTGAGAGTGGATCTGCTGAGTGAGTCTGGTGGAGCTGGTCACTGGTCGTTGGTCATATTGGACAACAGCTCTGGCATTTTGCCCCATTCTATTGTGCTCAGGTTGGCCTACGCTGTAACTTTGTCCATGCACTCCATTATCTCTTCTCCACCAGAAGATTCCCTGCACAGAGTTGTAGACACAGCTCAGCACATCCCGCAGATCAGCCTCCCCTGTGTGGACTCTGTCTACACTTCTTGCTGTCTCAGCAGAATCAACGACTTGGTCATTCTCTCTTCTCCTCCGCCGCCCCCCCAACTGGAAGAAGATATGAAAGCCTGAAAGCACTTACTACCAGGTTCAAGGAGAGCTTCCGTCCCACTGTTACAAGACTATTGAATGGTTCTCTAGGATAATAAGGTGGAGTCTTGACCTCACAATCTACCTTGTTATGGTCTTACACTGTATTGTCTGCCCACACTGCACTTTCTCTGTACCTGAAGCTCCATATCCCGCATTCTGGTATTGACTTACCTCGTTCTACCTCAATGCACTATGTAATTATCTGATCTGTATGAACAGTATGCAAGATGGGTGTTTCACTGTGTCTCAGTACCGGTGACAATAATAAACCAATTTGCCAATTTACCAATCAAAGGGGAAATACTCTGGCTGCTGGAGATCTGAAGTGAAAACAGAAAGTGCTGGGGATTTCTGATGAATGATTATCTACCTGAAACTAATTTCCTCTCCACAAACCTCTGCCTGATCCATCAAATGTCCCCTGTTTTATATTAATGGCTTATTTATTTATTTATTTTTAATATATTTATTTAGAGGTACAGCATGGAACAAGCCCTTCAGCCACTAGTAACTAGGCACGCCACTAGTAACCCACCAATTTAACCCTAGGCTAGTCACAGGACAATTTACAATCAGCAATTAACCTACCAACTGGTACATCTTTGGACTCTGGGAGGAAACAGAGCACCCAGAGGAAACCTATACCTGTACATTCCATGGGGAGAATATGTATTTATTGGTTCTAGTCAGCATCTCAAAATCTTTGGGGGTGGTGACAAATACCAATTTCTGCCTGTCTTTGTCTAAGTGTCCCTTTATCAGCCTTGAATCCTTCCTGGGACAATACCACAGACCCCTCCCTGCACCAGGCCTGAGTCATTCTTGAACAATACAACACTGACCCCTCCCTGCACCAGGCTTGAATCCTTTCTGGATAATACCACAGACCCTCCCTGCACCAGAGGAAATGGTTTACCTGTTCACCCCAACAACTGACTGAATCATCTGAATCTCATCTAAACCCCCAGTGTCTACAATTAGAGATGGAAACCAGAGATTATTCACAAGAATTCCAATAGAACTTTAGTGGCTTGGGCAAGCAACAGAACAAGGTGTAAAGTAAGCCCCCCGGTAAATTTCTCCATTCTCATCTTAAACTTAAGCCATGGCTGACAAGGGAAATCAAAGACAAAGAGTGGGCTTATAATAGAGCAAAGTCTAGTGGGAAGTTAAAGGATTGGGAAGCTTTTAAAAACCAGCAGACGACAACTAAAAAAGTCCTAAAGAGGTAAAAGATGGAATACAAAGGTAAGCTAGCCAATAATATTAAAGTGGATATCAAATATTTCCTTGGATATATGAAGAGTAAAAGAGAAGTGAGTGTAAATATTGGATCACTGGAAAACTATGCTGGACAGGTAGCTATGGGGGACATGTAAGTGGCAGACTAACTGAATAAGTATTTTGCATTAGGCAGAATGCCAGAAGTTCGAGAGTGTCAGGGGTCAGGACTGTGTGAAGTTGCTATTACTAGGGAGAAGGTTCTTGGGAAACTGAAAGGTCTAAAGGTAGATAATTACCTAAACTACACCCCAGAGTTCTGGAAAGAGGTGGCTGGAGAGATCGTGGAGGTACCAGTAGTAATGTTTCAAGAATCCATAGATCCTGGCATGGTTCCAGCGGACTGGAAAATTGAAAATGTCATTCCACTCTTCAAGAAGGGAGAGAGGCAGAAGAGAGGAAATTACAGGGCAGTTAGTCTGGACTCGGTGGTTGGGAAGATGTTGGAGTCGATTGTTTAGGATGTGGTTTTGGGGTACTTGGAGACACGCGATAAAATAGGCTGAAGTCAGCATGGTTTCCTCAAAGGAAAACTTTGCTTGAAAAATCTGTTGGAATTATTTGACTAAATAACAAGCAGAATGGACAAAAGAGGGTGTAGTGTACCTGGATTTTCAGAAGACATTCGACAAGGTGCCACACATGAGACTGGGTCTGAAGGGAGTGGATGAGCCATGATGAAATAGCGGAACTGACACACGTCATGAAATTTGTAGTTTTGCAGCAGTGGTACTTTGCTATATATAAAAATTCTAAGTTACAATAAGAAATATTAAAAAGGTTAGCGTAAGAAGAGAGCAAAATACTGCGGCAGTGTTCATGGGTTTGTGGAATCTTCAGAAGGCTGAAGGTGGAGGGGAAGAAGCTGTTTCTAAAACACTGAGTGAGTGCCTTCATGGGTCAATATCTCTTGAAAATCAAGTTTCTCTAAACCATATAACCATATAACAATTACAGCACGGAAACAGGCCATCTCGGCCCTTCTAGTCCGTGCCGAACTCTTACTCTCACCTAGTCCCACTGACCTGCACTCAGCCCATAACCCTCAGTCCTTTCCTGTCCTGCCTCAACCATTTCTGCTGGAAGCTCGTCCACACAGCTACCACTCTCTGTGTAAAGAAGTTCCCCCTCATGTTACCCCTAAACTTTTGTCCTTTAACTCTCAACTCATGTCCTCTTGTTTGAATCTCCCCCACTCTCAATGGAAAAAGCCTATCCACGTCAACTCTATCTATCCCCCTCATAATTTTAAATACCTCTATCAAGTCCCCCCTCAACCTTCTACTCTCCATAGAATAAAGACCCAACTTGTTCAACCTTTCTCTGTAACTTAGGTGATGAAACGCAGGTAACATTCTAGTAAACCTCCTCTGTACTCTCTCTATTTTGTTGACATCTTTCCTATAATTCGGTGACCAGAACTGTACACAATATTCCAAATTTGGCCTCACCAATGCCTTGTACAATTTCAACATTACTTCCCAACTCCTATACTCAATGCTCTGATTAATAAAGGCCAGCATACCAAAAGCTTTCTTCACCACCCTATCCACATGAGTTTCCACCTTCAGGGAACTATGCACCATTATTCCTAGATCCCTCTGTTCTACTGCATTCTTCAATGTCCTACCATTTACCATGTATGTCCTATTTTGATTAGTCCTACTAAAATGTAGCACCTCACATTTATCAGCATTAAACTCCATCTGCCATCTTTCAGCCCACTCTTCTAACTGGCCTAAATCTCTCTGCAAGCTTTGAAAACCTACTTCATTATACACAACTCCACCTATCTTAGTATCATCTGCATACTTACTAATCCAATTTACCATCCCATCATCCAGATCATTAATATATATGACAAACAACATTGGACCCAGTACAGATCCCTGAGGCACACAACTAGACACCGGCGTCCTATCTGACAAACAGTTATCCACCACTACTCTCTGGCATCTCCCATCCAGCCACTGCTGAATCCATTTTACTACTTCAATATTAATACCTAATGATTGAACCTTCCTAACTAACCTTCTGTGTGGAACCTTATCAAAGGTCTTACTGAAGTCCATATAGACAACATCCACTGCTTTACCCTTGTCAACTTTCCTAGTAACCTCTTCAAAAAATTCAATAAGATTTGTCAAACATGACCTTCCACGCAAAAAATCCACGTTGACTGTTCTTAATCAGACCCTGTCTATCCAGATAATTATATATACCATCTCTAAGAACACTTTCCATCAATTTACCCAACACTGACGTCAAACTCACAGGCCGATAATTGCAAGGTTTACTCTTCAAACCCATTTTAAACAATGGAGCAACATGAGCAATACGCCAATCCTCCAGCACCATCCCGGTTTCTAATGACATTTGAAATATTTCTGCCAGAGCCCCTGCTATTTCTACACTAATTTCCCTCAAGGTCCTAGGGAATATCCTGTCAGGACCCGGAGACTTATCCGCTTTTATATTCCTTAAAAACACCAGCACTTCCTCTTCTTTAATCATCATAGTTTCCATAACTACCCTACTTGTTTCCCTTACCTTACACAATTCAATATCCTTCTCCTTAGTGAATACTGAAGAAAAGAAATTGTTCAAAATCTCCCCCATCTCTTTTGGCTCCATGCATAGCCGTCCACTCTGATTCTCTAAGGGACCAATTTTATCCCTCACTATCCTTTTGCTATTAATATAACTGTAGAAACCCTTTGGATTTATTTTCACCTTACTTGCCAAAGCAACCTCATATCTTCTTTTAGCTTTTCTAATTTCGTTCTTAAAATTCTTTTTACATTCTTTATATTCCTCGAGTACCTCATTTACTCCATGCTGCCTATATTTATTGTAGATCTTTCTTTTTTTCCCGACCAAGTTTCCAATATCCCTTGACAACCATGGCTCTCTCAAACTTTTAACCTTTCCTTTCAACCTGACAGGAACATAAAGATTCTGTACCCTCAAAATTTCACCTTTAAATGACCTCCATTTCTCTATTACATCCTTCCCATACAACAAATTGTCCTAATCCACTCCTTCTAAATCCTTTCACATCTCCTCAAAGTTAGCCTTTCTCCAATCAAAAATCTCAACCCTGGGTCTAGTCCTATCATTCTCCATAATTATATTGAAACTAATGGCATTGTGATCACTGGACCTGAAGTGCTCCCCAACACAAACCTCTGTCACCTGACCTATCTCATTCCCTAACAGGAGATCCAACACTGCCCCTTCTCTAGATACCTACAGTATCTCCTTGTCCTTTATTCTGACAGGAACATGCAAGCTTTGTATTCTCAAAATTTCACTTCTGAAGACTTCCCACTTAGCAAGTACACCTTTGCCAGAAAACAGCCTGTCCCAAACAGCACTTGTCAGAAAATAGCCTGTCCCAAACTACACTCGTCAGATCCTTTCTGATACTGTACCGTTCAATTTGACTTTTCTCCAATTTAGAATCTAAACTAATGTCCAGACCCCACAGTTACCTTAAAATTAATGGCATTATCATCACTTTGTGTCTGTTTTGTTTTGTAAATAAACAGTTAACCTACTTACTGGTAAAGAGTGTCTTCTGTTCCCACTGACTGAAACCGCAAACCTAACTTCCCACATTTGGCCAGGTGGGACTCATTAGCCATGGTTGGCAGCTCATTGAGGAGAAGGAAAACTGCGATCTCAAACCTCCTCTGCCTTGCAGCTGTACCCACTCTTGGGGAAGGATTCAGGAGTAAACCCCAAGACAGAGCTGGAGTCTCTAGGTTGGTAGGCTGTCTCAGTCGATACTCAAGCCAGGGCAGTACGATATGAAAAACTAGCTGTTGCTCATGAGTAGGCTCCCCTCTCTAACAGCCGATGAATCCAAAGGAACGGCAGAGACCGATACAGTTTGGCACCACCGGTGCTGCAGGAGTTGTCAGTCAGCGTTGATATCAATGTGGGACTGGTTTAGGAAGATTTTTCCTCGGGGTTTACTCCTGAAGCCTTCCCATGAGTGGGTATAGCCACAAGGCAGCGGAGGTTTGATATCAGTGCTTTCCTTCTCCGAGATGAGCTGCCAACCATGGTTGATGATCCCCATCTTCCAGAAGCGACTGGTTTTAAGGTGCCAGTAACCTGTCTTTTCCCTGTCTCCTGTCAGTAAAAATGGATCTGTCAGGCTTAGTGGCTAAGCCACATGTGACGGCCAGGAGCTGGACTTGGTTGGAAGAGACAGTTCCTGTATTGTAACGTTCAATTTTCTTTTCTTTCTCTCTCACCTTAAATCCCCCTGGTCTACCTTTAAACAACCCTATATGGGAAACAGGCACTTAATATCTCCACTATCTTTGTCTCTCGTAACCTTATACATGCCTATTACATGTTGTCCAGGCCTTGCTTTCTGCAGGTGTGTTGTCCAGGCCTTGCTGTGTACAGGCGTGTTGTCCAGATTTTGACTTATACAGGTATGTTGTCCAGGTTTTGACATATACAGGCGTGTTATAAGGTGCAGCCATGTTGTCCAGGTTATGACGTGTGCAGGCGTGGGTTTCTTCATGGTTCAAGGAGCTTTAGACAGAGCTGAAGGCTGTGCATCGACAATGGACATCCTTGACCTTACCAATTATGAAAGGTGAATTGTGAAACAGCTGGATGGAATGAGCACAGATGTCCCTGAACCCAGGTCCTTGGGCTGATATGGTACAATCGACCCCATCAAACACCTTCTTTATGAAAACACAAAACACCGTGGAAGCAGAAAATCTGGAATAATGCCAGGAAATGCCAGAAATTTTCAATAGGTCAACAGCCTGTGTGTAGAGAAGAACTCGAACTGTTAATAATTTCAATTTGGGTTGGGAAAACTTAAAGACTGGCTTTGTTTGTCACTGGTGCTGTTCATAAGAACATTGAAACATGCAGTGAAATGCACTACGGAAAAGGTGTCTCCCTAACCCATATGCCTTTGGACTGTGGGGTGAAGCTGGAGCACCTGCAGGAAGCCCACGGGGTGATGAGGAGAATGGACAGACAGCAGCGGGAATCAAACCGCAATCCGTGATGCTTGGCAAGGTAAAGCAATCGCTGCCGTTCTGCCCACTTGAAGGTAAGTGGGCTCTGGTTTAAGATGTAGGGAAAGGGGGAGAAAAGAACAAAGACCCTTACTGCAGGAAGATTAAACATCAACTCTGTTCGCAAATACAATACTGTGCAAAAGTCTTAGGTGGGGGTGCCTAAGGGTTTTGCACAGTACTGTATTTATCTACGTGGAGCAAGTTAGTAAACCTGCCAGGAGCAAAGGATGGCGAGGGTGGGGCATCGTGGGAAGGGTTAAGTGGCAGAGAAGGACGGCCAGGGGCGGGGGATGGTGGGAATGCAGACACACCCCACTGAGACACCAGGCAGGGTTACTTCATTCCAAACAATTGGTTTATTGATCATTACAGAATGTCTCTCTGGTGCTTCCCACTCCCTCCCCTCTCCCTTCCCCTTTTCCCAACCATGATTCCCCTCTCCCCGCCCCCTTCCCACTCTCTGTCCCCAATACAGACCCATATCAGAATCAGGTTTATCATCACTCATATATGTCATGAAAATTTGTTTCTTTTTGTGGCAGCAGTACAGTGCCAAACATGAAATTACTACAATACCAGGCAGAGGTCGTAGGTACCCTAGCTATCTCTGTGCCTAAGACTTTTACACAATACTGTACATTTACGTGTGTTCAGAGTTTGCTGTAGTGTGTTGGTCAGAGTGCAACAATACAACAAAAACAAAAACATTCAAAATTATAAAGAAAGAATTATTTAAAATAAAGTTAAAGTCTGCTGGTAAATCTGAATAGGTGGAGCAGCATTTGTGGAGAGTCAATGTTTCAGGTCAATATTTTTACCTGGACTGAGAAACAAATTTATCTGGAAATTTCCAAAGGAAGTTCTTCCTTGGTGCCATGTTTAACTTCAGCCTGTGAAGGAATATCTATGTATTCCTCATTTCCTCTGTTTTAGGGTTAGACCACTCAGAGTGGCTCATTTTAATGACTTCCGCTTCCTCTGTACTTGCTGAGCTATTTGACACGCGATGCACTCCATCCACTGCTGGATGTCGGGAAATACAGTGCCGACAAGATGCCGGAGTTCAAGAGATACAGAGCCAACAAGATGCCGGATTTCGGGAGATGCAGAGCCAACGAGATGCCGGATGAGTGATAGAGCAGTGAAAGAAGTGCATGGAGTAAAGCCAGATCTAACATACAGAGAGGCTTTGAGGAAAGAGAAGCAGAATAAACAGTGTAAAGACAGTAAGGTAGAAGGGTTGAAATGTGTGTACCTCAATGCAAGAAGCATCAGGAACAAAGGTGATGAATTGAGAGCTTGGATACATACATGGAATTATGATGTAGTGGCCATTACAGAGACTTGGCTGACACCAGGGCAGGAATGGATTCTCAATATTCCTGGATTTCAGTGCTTTAAAAGGGATAGAGAGGGCAGAAAAAGGGAAGAAGGGGTGGCATTACCGGTCAGGGATAATATTACAGCTACAGAAAGGGTGGGTAATGAGGCAGGATCCTCTTTTGAGTCAGTATGGGTGGAAGTCAGGAACAGGAAAGGAGCAGTTCCTCTATTGGGAGTATTCTATAGGCCCCCTGGTAGCAGCAGAGATACAGAGGAGCAGATTGAAGGCAGGTTTCGGAAAGGTGCAAAAATAACAGGGTTGTTATCATGGGTGACTTTAACTTCCCTAATATTGATTGGCACCTGATTAGTTCCAAGGGTTTAGATGGGGCAGAATTTGTTAAGTGTGTCCAGGATGGATTCCTGTCACAGTATGTGGACAGGCCGACCAGGGGGAATGCCATACTAGATCTAGTACTAGGTAATGAACCGGGTCAGGTCACAGATCTCTCAGTGGGTGAGCATCTGGGGGATAGTGACCACCGCTCCCTGGCCTTTATAATTATCATGGAAAAGGATAGAATCAAAGAGGACAGGAATATTTTTAATTGGGGAAAGGCAAATTATGAGGCTATAAGGCTAGAACTTGCAGGTGTGAATTGGGATGATGTTTTTGCAGGGAAATGTACTATGGACATGTGGTCGATGTTTAGAGATCTCTTGCGGGATGTAAGGGATAAATTTGTCCCGGTGAGGAAGATAAAGAATGGTAGGGTGAAGGAACCATGGGTGACAAGTGAGGTGGAAAATCTAGTCAGGAGGAAGAAGGCAGCATAGATGAGGTTTAGGAAGCAAGGATCAGATGGGTCTATTGAGGAATATAGGGAAGCAAGAAAGGAGCTTAAGAAGGGGCTGAGAAGAGCAAGAAGGGGGCATGAGAAGGCCTTGGCGAGTAGGGTAAAGGAAAACCCCAAGGCATTCTTCAATTATGTGAAGAAAAAAAGGATGACAGGAGTGAAGGTAGGACTGATTAGAGATAAAGGTGGGAAGATGAGCCTGGAGGCTGTGGAAGTGAGCGAGGTCCTCAATGAATACTTCTCTTCGGTATTCACAAATGAGAGGGAACTTGATGATGGTGAGGACAATATGAGTGAGGTTGATGTTCTGGAGCATACTGATATTAAGGGAGAGGAGGTTTTGGAGTTGTTAAAATACATTAGGACGGATAAGTCCCCGGGACCTGACGGAATATTCCCCAGGCTGCTCCACGAGGCGAGAGAAGAGATTGCTGAGCCTCTGGCTAGGATCTTTATGTCCTCGTTGTCCATGGGAATGGTACCGGAGGATTGGAGGGAGGCGAATGTTTTTCCCTTGTTCAAAAAAGGTAGTAGGGATAGTCCGGGTAATTATAGGTCAGTGAGCCTTACGTCTGTGGTGGGAAAGCTGTTGGAAAAGATTCTTAGAGATAGGATCGATGGGCATTTAGAGAATCAGGGTCTGATCAGGGACAGTCAGCATGGCTTTGTGAAGGGCAGATTGTGTCTAACAAGC
This sequence comes from Mobula birostris, assembly GCF_030028105.1. Classification (NCBI taxonomy): domain Eukaryota; kingdom Metazoa; phylum Chordata; class Chondrichthyes; order Myliobatiformes; family Myliobatidae; genus Mobula; species Mobula birostris. The sequence continues at coordinate 5,469,730 of NC_092387.1, read as the reverse complement.
CTGATAGAGTTCTTTGAGGAGGTGACCAGGCATACAGATGAGGGTAGTGCAGTGGATGTGATCTATATGGATTTTAGTAAGACATTTGACAAGGTTCCACACGGTAGGCTTATTCAGAAAGTTAGAAGGCATGGGATCCAGGGAAGTTTGGCCAGGTGAATTCAGAATTGGCTTGCCTGCAGAAGGCAGAGGGTGGTGGTGGAGGGAGTACATTCAGATTGGAGGATTGTGACTAGTGGTGTCCCACAAGGATCTGTTCTGGGACCTCTACTTTTCGTGATTTTTATTAACGACCTGGATGTGGGGGTAGAAGGGTGGGTTGGCAAGTTTGCAGACAACACAAAGGTTGGTGGTGTTGTAGATAGTGTAGAGGATTGTCAAAGATTGCAGAGAGACATTGATAGGATGCAGAAGTGGGCTGAGAAGTGGCAGATGGAGTTCAACCCGGAGAAGTGTGAGGTGGTACACTTTGGAAGGACAAACTCCAAGGCAGAGTACAAAGTAAATGGCAGGATACTTGGTAGTGTGGAGGAGCAGAGGGATCTGGGGGTACATGTCCAGAGATCCCTGAAAGTTGCCTCACAGGTGGATAGGGTAGTTAAGAAAGCTTATGGGGTGTTAGCTTTCATAAGTTGAGGGATAGAGTTTAAGAGTCACGATGTAATGATGGAGCTCTATAAAACTCTGGTTAGGCCACACTTGGAGTACTGTGTCCAGTTCTGGTCACCTCACTATAGGAAGGATGTGGAAGCATTGGAAAGGGTACAGAGGAGATTTACCAGGATGCTGCCCGGTTTAGAGAGTATGCATTATGATCAGAGATTAAGGGAGCTAGGGCTTTACTCTTTGGAGAGAAGGAGGATGAGAGGAGACATGATAGAGGTGTACAAGATAATAAGAGGAATAGATAGAGTGGATAGCCAGTGCCTCTTCCCCAGGGCACCACTGCTCAATACAAGAGGACATGGCTTTAAGGTAAGGGGTGGGAAGTTCAAGGGGGATATTAGAGGAAGGTTTTTTACTCAGAGAGTGGTGGGTGCGTGGAATTCACTGCCTGAGTCATTGGTGGAGGCAGATACACTAGTGAAGTTTAAGAGACTACTAGACAGGTATATGGAGGAATCTAAGGTGGGGGCTTATATGGGAGGCAGGGTTTGAGGGTCGGCACAATCATTGTGGGCCAAAGGGCCTGCACTGTGCTGTACTATTCTATGTTCTATGTTCTATGTCCGGAAATGTAGTGCCAATGAGATGCCGGATGTCGGGAGATGCAGAGCCAATGAGATGCTGGATGTCGGGAGATGCAGTGCCAACGAGATGCCAGATGTCGGGATATGCAGTGCCAACGAGATGCCGGATGTAGGGAAATGCAGTGCCAATGAGATGTCGGATGTCAGGAGATGCAGAGGCAACGTTACGCTGGATGTCGGGAAATGCAGAGCCAATGAGATGATAAAAAGCAGGAATCAAGCAGATAGCCAGACAATTATTCCAATTATTCCCACGGCAGAAATAGATAATACCAGTGGGCCTCATTACAGGAAGAATGTGGAAGCTCTGGGGAGGCTGCAGAGGAGATTTACCAGGATGCCTCCTGGATAAGAGAGCAGCTCTAATGAGGATAAGCTGAATGAGCGAGGGTTTTTCTCTTCAGATCAAAGGAGGATGAGAGGTGATCTGACAGAGGTGTACAAGATGAGAAGAGGCATCGATCGAATCAATAGTCAGAGACTTTTTCCAAGGATGGAAATGGCAAGGGCGTAATTTGACGATGATTAGGGAGGAAATTAAAGCTAGTTTTTTTTACACAGAGTGGTTGGTGCTGCAAAGCAGTGCCAGTAGTGGGTGGTGGAACGCACTGCTAGTGGCGGTGGTGGTGGTCCAGGCAGGTACATTAGGGATACCTAAGAGTCCCTTAGATAGGCATGTGGATGAAAGAAAAGTGGATAGTTGTGCGGGAGGAATGGTTAGGGTGATCTTAGCATAGGTTAAAAGTTCGTCACAGCACTGTGGGCCAAAAGGCTTGTACTTGCTGGACTGTTCTATGTCCTATTTCCTATGTCCTATGTTCTGTTCTATGTCCATTGTCCTATGTCCTATGTTCTATGTCCTATGTTCTGTTCTACGTTCTGTTCTATGTTCTATGTCCTATGTCCTACGTTCTGTTCTATGTCCATTGCCCTATGTCCTATGTTCTATGTTCTATGTTCTATGTCCTATGTTCTGTTCTATGTCCTGTGTTCTGTTGTATGTCCTATGTTCTATGTTCTGTTTGACGTTCTATGTTCTGTATAAGCTCCCACAAACATCTGCTGCAAACAAGACTGTAAGATAATGAATACTGCTCTGGCATATTCAAATAGGTGCCACAGTACTGCGGTGGTTATCATGATGCTATTACAGGTTGGGGCATCGGAAAACGCAGTTCAGTCCCAGCGTTATCTGTACATTGTTAGTACATCATCCTCGTGGAATGTGTGGGTTTCCTCCAGGTGCTCCAGTCTCCTCCCACAGTCCAAAGACATAGCAGTTAGAAGGTTAATGTGTCATTGTAAATCGTCCCGTGATTAGGTTAGGGTCTGGACGGCGCAGCTCGAAGGGCCGGAAAAGCCTGTTCCACCTTAGTGTCTCTAAATGAAAAATATAAAGTATTCAAGTGGGGGGGTTGAGGAGCCAGAGGTCATGGTACATATAGGTACCAATGACATAGGTAGGAAAAGGGATGAGGTCCTGAAAGGAGGGTATAGGGAGCTAGGAAGGGAGTTGAGAAAAAGGACCGCAAAGGTAGTAATCTCGGGATTACTGCCTGTGCCACGCGACAGTGAGAGTAGGAATGCAATGAGGTGGAGGATAAATGCGTGGCTGAGGGATTGGAGCAGGGGGCAGGGATTCAAGTTTTTGGATCACTGGGACCTCTATTGGCGCAGGCGTGACCTGTACAAAAAGGACGGGTTGCACTTGAATCCTAGGGGGACCAATATCCTGGCAGGGAGATTAGCGAGGGCTACTGAGGTGACTTTAAACTAGAATGGTTGGGGGGTGGGAATCAAATTAAAGAGGCTAGGCGAGAGGAGGTTAGTTCACAACAGGGGGATGGGAACCAGTGCAGAGAGACAGCGGGGTGTAAAGTGAGGGTAGAAGCAAAAAGTACTAAGGAGAAGAGTAAAAGTGGCAGGCTGACAAATCCAGGGCAAGCATTAAAAAGGGCCACTTTTCAACATAATTGTATAAGGGCTAAGAGAGTTGTAAAAGAGCGCCTGAAGGCTTTGTGTATCAATGCAAGGAGCATTCATAATAAGGTGGATGAATTGAAAGTGCAGATAGTTATTAATGATTATGATATAGTTGGGATCACAGAGACATAGCTCCAGGGTGACCAAGGATGGGAGCTCAGCGTTCAGGGATATTCAATATTCATGAGGGATAGACATGAAAGAAGGGGAGGTGGGGTGGCATTAAAGAAGAGACTAACGCAATAGAAAGGAAGGACATAAGCCAGGAAGATGTGGAATCGATATGGGTAGAGCTGCGTAACACTAAGGGGCAGAAGACGCTGGTGGGAGTTGTGTACAGGCCACCTAACAGTAGTAGTGAGGTCGGAGATGGTATTAAGCAGGAAATTAGAAATGTGTGCAATAAAGGAACAGCAGTTATAATGGGTGACTTCAATCTACATGTAGATTGGGTGAACCAAATTGGTAAAGGTGCTGAGGAAGAGGATTTCTTGGAATGTATGCGGGATGGTTTTTTGAACCAACATGTCGAGGAACCAACTAGAGAGCAGGCTATTCTGGACTGGGTTTTGAGCAATGAGGAAGGGTTAATTAGCAATCTTGTCGTGAGAGGCCCTTTGGGTAAGAGTGACCATAATATGGTGGAATTCTTCATTAAGATGGAGAGTGACATAGTTAATTCAGAAACAAAGGTTCTGAACTTAAAGAGGGGTAACTTTGAAGGTATGAGACGTGAATTAGCTAAGATAGACTGGCAAATGACACTTAAAGGATTGACGGTGGATATGCAATGGCAAGCATTTAAAGGTTGCATGGATGAACTA